>NC_133847.1:1596876-1752115 GCF_047830755.1 Zonotrichia albicollis
AGGAAGGCTCAGGAGGCAGCAGTAACTGCACTGGCCAGTCTCTGACAGGAGAGTGGAGCAGCTCAAGTAAACCAAATTTTATGACAATGCAGCTTGAAGAATAGAATAAAATAAAATAAATCCAACACTTCAGTGCACAGACACCATCTAACAGGCAATCACTGAGAACTGAACACACTGAGCTGTTCTGATTCTGCTCATGTCTGGATTTCTGGTGTTGCCATCCCCTCACCTGAAGGATCTGCATGTGCCTTTGCCTGCTCACACCAAGCACATACAGAGATTCCTCTTCCACATTTCTGTGGGATTGCCCTATCTGCTGATGGTTAACAGGAGGTTTACAGGTGCTGAGGCTCATGGCCAGCGTTCTGCACTGGGGTGAATTCCATTCATGTGGACATCTGAGAAGCAAATGCAGTGACTCCCCTCAGCATCTACACATGAGACCCTGAGACAGCAGCATGAACAACTGTGTTTTCAGCAGAAATTACACCTGCTCCTTCAGAACCTACACCAGGGGCTGTCCCAAGAGACTCTTAACCTACTCTAAAGGACCCCAAAACACTCCCACCTCAGCTGCTCCTCTAGCACATCTCACAGCACAGACCAAAAAATTCAGGTCTCCAGAATCTGATTAGCACATCCCAGTCCAGCAATGAAGACTTTCCAGAACTCTCTACCTCAGTGAGAATTGCTCACAACGAGCAATGTGAGACCCCTGCTTTGAGACAGCCTTTGGTTCTAAGTTCCTGTAAGTGCTTACTGATAGAGGCATCACCTGATAGAAACACCTGGCTTCCACCAAATGGATGGATGAAAAAGCTGAGCACTCTGAGAATTAAAAGGCCAAAAACTCTCTTGAAACAGGTCTGTTCAAGTGAGAGCTTCAAAGCAGGGTGAGGAGGAAATCAGTTGCTCCGGCCTTTTGGGCAGAAAAACTCCTGGTAGATGTCTTGTTAGACTTTAGTTTCCAACCCCAGAAGCTTCCTTTTGTTCTTTACTAGTAGGATGCACAAGCATTTTGGTTTAGGACCAAAAGCATCCAGTATACATACACAATTTTTTCTGGACTTCAGCTATTTATGCCAAGATTTTACTGACTGTTAGAATAGCACAAATTATATACTACTTCTGGTATCAGCTCTGGATAATAGCAGGAGTTTTTCCTCTTTTCCTGACTCGAGGAGCAGTGCTTTGCTCATAGCAATTGCCTGAAAATTATCAAAGCAACTATCAAAGAAAGCTGGAATCAGACCTTTCCTAAAAGAGATTGTTGTAGTAGCAGTACAAAACCATATCCTGCACTTACCTAGCAAAGAATGAGAGATGGAAAAATAGGGAAGCAGTGGAAAAAGAAAGGAACAGTGATGCCAGAGAGCATTCAAGAGAAGGGGGTTCTTCAAAAGTGGCAGCACAGCAATGTGCTGCTGCCATGGCCAGTGTGCTTGGAACCAGTACTGACAGAGTCATGTTTAGGGGTCACTCCTGCAAGTCTGAACCCCCACTAAATATTGTGATAAACAGCAGCTCCCATTTTAGTTTAGCAGCAAATTTATCTTAAATGGAATAAAACAAGAGAGAATGACAGGAACTGGGAATGACTACAGCCCACTCCTGTGGAACAGGACAGTGCAGGTTCAACAATGATGGGACATGTAAGAGAACTTCTCTGTACTACACAGCTTTAACTTGGGAGGATGCCCAGAGAGCTTCCCAAGCTCTCCTTGTACGCAGAAAGGAAATAATCATAGACATGGTAAATGGATGGTGATGAACTGGTGGAAGGAAACCTCTGACAGCCAAGAGCAGCTCTGGGGGCTGGGAATGGCCTGGCTGCTGTGTCACAGTCACTGTTCCACCGAGCATCTCAAGAGATGGGGAGGGAACAGGCTGGCAGGAGAGGCAAGGTTGGATGCTTTAACAGGAAAAATCCCACCTGCATTCACTGCACACATGCTCAGACTCAGTGGAAGGCTGCTCGCTGGGCCAAGGCCTATCTGTAGGGTTTAGATATGTCCTGGGCAGGTCCAGGAACATCAGCAGCTGCCACAGGTCCTCCCTGGAGCTGGGCACCAGCTCAGCCACATGTGGAGGCTGAGGGAGCCCTCAGGCTGTGCAGACCCCATGGCAGGGAGAGGACAAGGAGAGGACAAACGGCGGCAAGCAGAAGGCAAGGTCAGCTGGGGATGGAGTGAGACGAGCAGGCAGCATGGACTGGCCTCTCGAGTTTGGGAATGAACTCTGGGGCTGGTAGAGATCCAGGCAAAACAAGGAGACACTGCATTAATCTGCCACAGACCTCATTTCCACACCTGCCCTGCCTACATTAACACCAGAGCCAAGTCTCTAGCTGTGCACAGCAGCTCACACACCTGTACAGGCATGGTCAGCTTCCCCAGTGTCCTACCCAAGCACACCTGAGGGTTACACCAGTCTGTGACACTCATTTCTATGTGACAGATTTATTGTGGTGCTTGTTTCAAAACTCTTTTCTTCTACTCATCTGTCAAAGCAGTAAATTAAAATTCTCTCAAAGCCGAGCTACAGTTCCTTAAACAGCACTCTGAAAGCTGGACACTTTGTGCAATACTTAGCAAAAAAAAGAACAGAAAATAAAAAACAAAACAAAATTTGAGCAAAACAAAATCAAATTTAATGTTCTTAAATGCAAAAGTAAAAACAAACAAAAAACACAAAAAAGCAAAAGAAAATTAACAGAAACAGAACAACTCAAAGTTTCAAGGCAGTCTGCAGAAAACCTGGGGGATTAATCTTTAAATCTACAAATCAAAGGGGTTTTTTGGTTAATATCTAACTTGCAAGTTGTAAGTACTTTTCTGCTGAGTGTTCAGTAAGTAAAGCTAGTTGTCAAAACAAAATCCTATTAAAATAGAAAAACTAGCACTCATTAGAAGGGATGCGAGAAATACAATGCTCAAATGTTTATAACTGGTTTTTCTTTACAAAATAGAACTGCCAAAGGAATTCCAACTACAATGATCTTGGAAAATGAGTAAGTATCTTGCTGCATTATAATGTACCAGTAAGTAGTGCACCATGCATTAAATATTTGGACAGAAGAGATTCAGTCTGATAAAGTAGCAACATATATTCACACTTGCTTTTTTGGAGTTTCATTTTGACTCTGAAATCTTCCTGGAGTTTCTCTGAAACTCTTTGGTCCATTCCTCTCAAAGTGGGTTTTAAAAGTCACATTTCTAAAACCTGTGAATTGGACAGCTTGGCCACTGCTCAGTGTGCAACTTACCTCCTCAATGGTGTTAAAAGTTAGGCTGGCATGCTACTACTTACAAGACCTTGACTTTAAAAAGCCTGATCCTCAACTAGACACAGAGTAATGAATATTAATTTATCAAACAATTTACTGTCAACTAAAACATTAGTATTTCTCAACTTTTCTTCCATACTACTGAAACTGAGGGAGAACAAAAGGACAGGGGGATGGGTAGGAAGAACAACATAAACCCAAAGAAAATCAATGAATTCAGCCTGATATTTTTCAGAAAATTCCAGTTTTTGCAAACAACATTCAATGAAACAAATGTTAGTCTCATAAGTGAAAGCATGCTTCAATTTTACCACCATCCAGAGGGTCTAGTTAATGCAATCTACTTAAGATTTCAGGGGATTTTTAACATGTTTTAAATGAAATAACTTAAAGGAACTTAAAATTGGTCTAACATTGTGGGATTTCAAACATTTGAACATGTCAGTTGCATCCCAGAATATAAAACCTTTTCACTTCTCATTTAGACTAAGACAAACACTTGTGAAAATTGGCGCAAAATGAGTTTTACACTAACAAAAATGTTTCAACTTCTGTCACTCCATTATCTATTCCATACAAAAAGCACGAGCAAGTTATTTGTGGGACTTGTTGGTTTTGAAGGAAACCTGTAAGATTTTGTCCCCCAGGCGGTAGCCATTAAGACTTGCTATGGCCATTGCAGCTTCTTCATAGTTTGTCATGGTCACAAAACCAAAACCTTTGCACTTGTTGGTGTTGAAATCTCGAATAACTTTCACATTGGTAACCGCACCAAAGGGGCCAAACATCTGCCAGAGGATTCCCTCATCAGCATCTTGACCAAGGTTGTAGATGAAGATACACCAGCCAGAAGATGCGTTTCCTGGAACATTTACACCAGAAAGCCCACTCATGTGATCTACACCCATAGGAGAGAACCTAGCAAATAAAAAGCACAATATTTCATGTTCAATTAAGCAAATTAACTTGAATGGGAAGCAACTGAGAATGAATATTTTATACATGGCACATCAAAACCGCCACATAAATGTTTCCCCATTCAAATTGACAATCAAATTGACAGCTGCCAGAAAAAAAAAAGTTAAGTATTCCAACTGCTTTATCAACAGGGAACTATCCTTAGAAATAGGCAAGGAACAGGCAAGGCAAGATTACATAATCACCTTCCCAGGGGAGCTGGATGGATGCCTGAGCTCAGCCAGGCCGCTCTGAGTGTCCAGGGCATTGCTGCAGAACTGCTTGAGTTCAGGGGCACAGGCAGCACCTCCCAGAGGCCCCAGGCACCTCCCACTTATTGCACAGAAGGAGATTTTCTTTCACCCCATGCTCCTTTTCTTGCCTCTAAAAGAACATGCTGGGAAACTCTTTAAGTTAAAGAGTTTCTTTGGATTTGTTGGGGCAGGGGATGAGTGTTCTGGGTTCTTGGGAGTAGAGATTGTATGTATTAATTTCCTCTTTTGTGAAGCAGAACAAAACCTACTCCCTTTCCACCCAAAGGCAGCAGGTGCAGGCAAACACTCACAACATGAGCAGGCTCAGTGCAGTTTTATTATTCCAGTGTGTATGGATGGTTTTAATAATTTTTCCAGGAAAACTCAGATCTGACTTTACTGAACTCGATTTTTAAAACCACCTACCCATTCTTCCTGAATCCTGCCTCCTTCACAATACCTCAGCAGGATTCATGCATAACAAAAAGCAAAAATCTTCTCCTTTTTATGTCTCGTTTTGTATTAATTTATTTTCCCTAAAACCCACATTTCTAATTCCCCTTTATTCTATTTCTGGCCTAAACTCCAGAAAATCAAAGCTTCTGAATATTTTAGTGCAATATTAGGGTTGCACAGCTAAGCACTCAAAGGCCAGGAAATGTGAAAGTTAATGTCAAAAACGCACTTTGAACCCTTGTGCTTATTTATTATTTAAAAATATGAGGTCATGTGATCATAGAAATATAATGATACTATACCAGGGGTTCCCAAATTGAGGTGTACCACTGGTGATTTGCAAACCCCTTAAAAGCGGTACACGAGCTGCTCTCTGCCAAGAGCAGGGCGGTGGCAGATCCTGATTCTCTGCTGACCTGGAGGAAACAGGGAAGGGATGTCTGGGCAGTGAATGCTGCAGAAAGTGCCAAATGCTTCC
This sequence comes from Zonotrichia albicollis, assembly GCF_047830755.1. NCBI lineage: Eukaryota > Metazoa > Chordata > Aves > Passeriformes > Passerellidae > Zonotrichia > Zonotrichia albicollis. Next base: position 1,602,311 of record NC_133847.1, read on the forward strand.
CCTCTGACTCTTTCTTGCCCTGCATCAAGGAGCTGCTGCTGCCTTTCTTGAGGAGGGAGGGCTCGAGGAGTACGGGGAGGGAGGGGAGCAGAGGGATGGCAGTGCACACTCACACACACACACACACAGTGCATTCACACACCAGAACCACTCAGTGCCCATCTCCCCCAGGCTCTCTGGTGCCCAGAGCTCCCTGCCTTGGACACCTGAGCTGCTGGACTCTCCTGTCCCCAGAGCAAGTGTCACTCCATCCCTCCCTCGCTGCTGCTCTGCAGCCCTGGGGCTCCCGGAGCACAATGGCACTGCTGAGCTGCAGCACCTCACTGACAGCCAGCCCCACGAAAAAACAAGTTTGGGAAGCCTTGTACTACAGCCAAACTGAAAAAGCAGTTAGAAGTACCACAAGGTGAATGAGACATACCAACCCGTATGATCTGATGAAGAGGTGACACATCTGGTATTTCTTTTGGCTTTGTATAAAAACGTTCCTGTGCGTGCATGCTTGATACACTTACTTGTTCTGACAGACACCTTCAGTTGTGTAGCTTCTTTCCAAGTGAGTAATAATCTGGTAGGATGAATTTATCTTAATATCTGTCAAGTTTCCATCTCAACAGATCACCAGTCCTGAATCCCTTCTCAAACCACTGAGCTCAGAATTGCCTGACGTTGGTTCCAGCAGTCACTATAGCTCTGCCCCTGCCTGCTCCAAAGGCTCAGGCTCTGCCCAGGAGCCCAGGTAACACCAAATCATGATACTGCATATCCCAAGCAATCACTTGTAGAAGAGCAATGGTGTTAAATGCAAGAAAACAAATCTAAATGCTTGTTACAGAAAAATAATTTAAAATACCAAGTACCTCTGCTTTTGGATACATTTATCTTCAAACAGATTGTCCTCTCTTCCTGCTTTGTTTCACAAAAATGTTACAGGTTTATTAAAATACCCAAACCAAACAAAACAGGGTAAAACCAAAGAAGTCCCTTGAAAGATTAGAAAAGTAATTAAAAAAAACCAAACAACCAACCTGTAGGAAATACTATTCAGCTAATCTGATGAATGTCTGCTCTCACTCTGCACAAGAGGGACCCCAGATCTCTCACTCAGCCCAGGGTAACAGCGTGCATGAGCAGGGCTGGAGCAGCTGACACACAGCTCCCTGTCCCACCAGGACACATTTTTGTGGCCACGCCAATTGAAGATGACCTTTAGGAAGTTACACTTATTAAGGATGTTTAAAAGAATGCCCTACACTATGGCAAACACAAAGACCAACCGAGATCCAGGATGTTTCAGAGAAAGGGGTTTTACAATTCCTTTAATACTGTAATTTGAACAACCTCAGCATTAGCACACTTATAGCTGGTGTTCTCATTTCTGTTGAAATTATTTTTATACTGTCTCCTCCACACTGCTTTTTCAACCCTCCCAAAGAGTCTGTAGCCAGTGTTATTTGTGGATGGTTCTTTCCAGCCATGCTAACCTAATAAGCCACATCTTGGGGCATTAGGTATCAACAAGAGTGCATTTTCCATCGTAACTCTTTTTCACTTTATAAGCTTCTTGTTTCTATCAATGACCTCTTGCTCCCTCTGTCATTAGACAGACAGCCTGCTTTGTTTAACAGATTTTGAGATTAGATTAACTCACTGGAGGATGTAATCTCAGAAATGACAGTCCTAAATGAAAGCAGTTTCTTTTTAGGTCTATGCAAGTCCTATAAATTCTTTTCATAGAACCACAGAAACTCCTGAGCTGGGAGGGACCCTCAGGGATGATCAACCCAGCCCCTGTCCCTGCACAGCCACCCCAACAGCCCCACCCTGAGCAGCCCTGGGAGCTCCTGCAGCTCTGGCAGCCTTGGCACCATTCCCTGGGCAGCCTGGGCAGTGCCCAGCAGCCTCGGGGGGCAGAACCTTGCCCTAATATCCAACCTAAACCTCCCCTAACATAGCTTTGTGCTGGTTTTGCTGAACTCTTTTGCCTGCACTCTGAGGACAGTTCCATACAGCACCACAGGTGGGATGCCAATAAGCAGGAACATTAGTTTTAATCCCAGTCTGTGTTGCCATTGCACTTGAGCTTGGCAGCTTTTTATTTTTTAATTGTTCCACAAAGAGCAGCTCAGCTACACTGACAATGTCCTTCTGACAAGCAACTTTTCCTGCTGTCTTTGTTACAGACAGAAAAGATCTGCTGTGGCCAACACAAATCTTGTTGAGAACTCAGGGACACAAGCTCTAAGCCTGAAAAAAAATCATGGTGTTGGGTCAAACAACCACGTAAGGAAGAACAAAAACAACTGGGATTTCACTCCCATATTCTTCCAGAATTTTGATGAAATGCTACTCTGGATGAAATGGCTTGTACTCAGTACACACAGCTTGCATCCAAATTATACATTGGTTTAAAACTGAAAATTTAAACAATTTCACTGGAATGATACCAAGCAGGTGTAGAGGAGCGGTCTGAGCAATCTTATCACTGGCAGGGTTAAACAGTCCTCTTTCCATGTCCCTGTGAATCTAAGAACTATCAGAAATGGCTCCCCTTCAGGCACTCAGGGCAGATTCAGGGCAGAACTCATGGGCTGATACTGGCAGAGTTATGCCCATTACAGGAACTGGGAACTGGCTCCAACCCTGAACAAGTGTGAAAGCACTATCAGCTGAACTGGCAATAACTGAGGTTTGTTGTTCTACTATAAAGCTCTAGTGAGCTGCAAAAGCACAGCACTTCCAGGGGCCCTGAGCAGCCTCCTCATGCTACAGGAGCTAAACCCCTCCATTTCATCACAGTTCAGCACCTGGAGATCTGCTATTTTCTTTAAGTAAACAAATCTTACACTCTAAGGAAACCCCCACCCCAGATGTGTTATCTGTCCTCCAGACAAGCTCATGCTGTGGCATCATTCCCTCTGGATGGAAGCAGAGAGCCTGGTCTTTGAATTAGTCCAGAATCCAGTGGGACACAGCCCTAAGACCAGCTCCTGATGTGAGCCACAAACACCACAGGAACTCAAAAGGATTAAAAGAACATTAAACAAAGGGTTGGAGAAATATCTGTAGGAAATTAATAATTACAAATTAGATACTAAAGGTTTAATCCTGGATTTATAGGGATTATGATGAAATGAGATGAAATGTAATCAAAATATCAGGTTACGTATTCAATCTCTGTGGAGCAGAGATCACAACTTTAATTTATACAGACTGTGGGCTCTGTGGAAGCTGCTTATCCATTCATCCTGTCTTGTTCACTACCAAAACAAACAAGACTCAGCCCAAACTCAGGTTCCTGATCTTAACCACAGCATGAGTAATCACAACTCCTTCAGTTCAGCATCCTTCAAGGCAGACAGACTCACTAGGAGAACTTGCAGCTAACACTAAAGAAAAATACAAAGCGTTGTGGGACAGACTTGATGATGTTGGAAGTCTTTTCCAACCTTAATAATTCCACGACCCCATGGTGTAAGCGTTGTGCACATGTGTTCAGAGGTGCCTGCAGGAGTGACTGAGGGAAGGAAGCTTTGCAGAAACTGCTGCAGCTCTCACAATCTGTGACAAGGCAGAGATAAAGAGCTTGTGCTGCAGGTCAGCTGGGGGCTCTTGTGTCCACAACATCTTTCTGAAAGCACAGCCTTATCCCAGCTCTACTCCCACCTCTGCCAGGCTCTGGGACCCCAAATCTTTAGTTCTTTCCCCACTGGGAGCAGCAGCCAGCCAAGGTGTGCTGACAAACAAGCACTGGGCACAGGACACAGCTCCCAGGGCAGCAGCAATGGAACAGAGACACCACATTTTCTTCCTCTTAACCCCCACTGCGACACCCCAAGCCTAGAGAAATACTCTGTGTGTCTGCCCCATCCCTGAGAGTGTTCCAGGCCAGGTTGAACAGGGCTTGGAACACCCTGGGATAGTGGAAGATGTCCCTGCCCATGGCAGGAGTGGGATGAGATGAGCTTTAAGGTCCCTTCCAACCAAAACTAGTCTGTGATTCTATGAAATGCACACAACTGACATTAATGATGCTCTAAATGGTAAATTAAGAGAATAATGAACAAACTGGTTATTAAAATTTAGTTTCACCACCAACTCTTAATATAAATACATTAATAGTTTTTATTGTTTCTGAGTGATCATTACAGGACTGAATTAAAAGTATTAATTATGAGTGTGAATATTATTTGCACTCCTTATTCTGATGCATTTCGATCCTGGCATTTTGATTTTAGGGGGAAGAACGATGATGAAAATGTCCAAGTAAATTAAGAACGTTAAGAATGAAAAAGATTTGAGTAGGATCTGGACACACTGAAACCCTGGCCAAGACAAAGGGCAGATGTGTTGATTTTTTAATAATTCACCTAAATGCAAACAATGCAGAATTTCATTCCTCAGCGTGGCTCAGGAGGTTTGGTGTGCAGATCTGGGTGACTGCTTCAGGGAAACGAGGAGCTGCCTCAGCTGACTTCCCTGGGCTGCAGCTGAAGAGAACTGGGGAACAACTGAGGCTGGCAGGAACCTTTGGAAATCCTCTAATAAACCCCCTGCTCAAAGCAAGGCACCTGGAGCAGGCTGCTCATCCTGTCACCCAAACTCACCAGAAATCAGTCAAGTGAAACTCCTTAATGCCAATGTAGTGTTCAGAAGGGCATTCATCACTCATTACAGGCCTGGCTGCACTGGGGATAACTCCACCCTGTGTGCACGTGATCTCCTACAAGTGTGTTGCTTACATACAGTCACCACGTGCACATTTTGCTCATTGCCATAAAGCTCTCCCCAGTTTCCCAGGTTCAGTCCCTGTTTTGGCTGTGGCTGCATCCCTAAGCCAGATGTCTTCCCCTTATCTTCCAACCACCCTTGCTGAGAAAGCAGATCCTGCATACTCTGTTTCCTGCTAAAACTCCACAGGCACAGTAGAAATCAGATGAACCCTTCTGGTATCAACTCTAGCCAGGTTTCAGCATCTCCAAGGACAGAAACTTCACTGTCTCCTTGGACAAACTGTTCAACCACTCTCAGTATAAAACCACAACTGACTACAAAGTACAAATTTTCTCTGGAGACCCATGACACAGAGCTGTGCTCAAAATGCTGAGCTACAGCACTGTGGACAGGAGACAGCAACACTGGAACAGCAGCACAGCTAAAAGGTGGCTGAGATTTTAGTCCAACTTTACTGAGCTGATTGGATCCCTTACAGTAGAACATAAAACAAAAAAAAAAAGGAGAAAATTCTCAACAGGGAAGCACTACTTTCAGAAACATATATATCTCAAAGCCTATTGCTTCTCTGCAAGACAGTCAATACACTGCATTTTCCAGACCACCCTCCAACCATCAGCTTCCTCCATGAACACCCAAGGCACTTCCAATCCAAGCAAATCATACTCAAAGCAACCAAAGAAATTTTCTGTGGCAAAGCACAGTGTCTTCCATAGCCCTGGAAGCAGACAGGAAGCTGCAACTGCTCAATATTCCCATCAGTAAACTCTTGAGGCCTCGAGGGAAGGCAGAATCCTGCACAGGTTGCAATGCAGGAAGGAATCCCACAGAACCTCCTCATCAGAAATGAAATTTCCCTCTCTTATTGTAACACCTCCCTGCTGGAACCAACCATTCAGAGCTTTAATTAAGTTGCCAAATTCTATTTGTGTTCAGATATATAAACCACAGAACGGGGATCTGTTGAGACAGCACCTACCAACACCCACCTGGAACCTGCTGCTGCTGTCCCCTCACTGAAATCCAGTAGTGGAAACAGACACCAGAGTGCAGGTACCTTTAAACACTAACTTCAATATAAATTTTACAAATAAGATTTTTCTTTAACCATATTTTAATGCAACAGTTTCTTTACATAACACTGAGGACACATAGTGCACTATGTATTCATTCACACATGCTGCAGTGAAGGTACCACTGCCCAGCTGTGGGGGCACAGCTCCCCACACCACCACGGGAACAGGAGCAAGCCTTAAATGCATTTATTCCTCCTAACCTACCTGAATCTCTGTGCCTGGTGATGCACTGGCCCTCCAAACCGTCTAGCTGGTGAATGACACAGCTGCGACAACAGTGCCACATTTTTGTTCTGGTTAGGGTTGGCTGCAAACTTCACTGTAATGGGCTCGGAGGAACCTGGGGGTTTGTGACCATTGAAATTTGTAATTGCCTCTTCTGCTTCTGACCTTTTGTCAAACCGGATAAATGCGACCCCTCTGGACAAACCTTGTAACCAAACCAATAAAAAAACAAACAAACAAACAAACAAACAAAAAATTGAAGTTCAGGATAAACTCAAAATAACTTTGAAAACAAAACCCAAAAAAGTTTAGTATTTCTATGGTCACAGCTTTCAAGTTCTCTACATTTATATTTCTTCAGCAGCTGGAGGATAAAGTACAAAATTAAGAAACCAAAGACAAATTAGCACACTCATTTCAGCTATAACAACCACAGTGACTAAACACTTAAAAATTTGTGGTAGAATTCCATTATATTCATCATCAACAAACATTTCCATTTACAAAAAACTCCTCAACATTTTAAATTAAGTAAAAAAATAAAGGAATTAACTCCAGATGGTTAAAAACAAACCCAAACCCCTTAGTTTCAATTACTTTATCACTAAAGAGCATCTGCAAACACAGAATTTAAACATTTTTGCAAATGTTTTCATTTTTCCATGCTAGAAACACATTCAGGTTCAGAGATGAGGGAACAAATGTCTGACTATAATAAAGGACGTCCACCTTTTTTAATGGAGAGATCAGAATTTCACCATACACTATTTCCAGCTGGCACATAGATTATTTTTATTCATTAAAATCAATGAAGAATTACCTCTTGGTAGCTGGACTGAACCAATATCACAGCTGTTAAAAATTTGTGTATTTTTTTTTCCTAGTCCCAGTCCCTGGATGCTGATTCCTTCTGACTGAGGTACAAGTTCTGCCTTGTGAGCTCTCCTCTCCTCCCCTTGCTTCTTATCTGTGACTTGACCATAGGCTGAAAACATGGTTTATCACAGTGAAGCTAAAAGGGCACATTTTGTTTAAATGCCATTCCAAAGGAGGTATTGTGGCCAGGACTGTAAATGTAGGACTTCAATAACTCTGTTTCAGAATGGGACATATCAGATACTTTGTTTTCTTCACATCCACCCAGGAACATCTTCAAAGCCAGATACAGAAGTTAATCTTATCATAAACCACAAAATCATAAACTGTTGTTGGTAACAGTTGAAGATCATTTTGTCTGTTTCACAGAAGGAAATGCAACATGTCAAGATCTGGGCCTGAAGCAAACAAGGTGTGATTGCCTTTTGACAAATAACAACACACGGGCTCACAGAGTACAGCTGCCAGCCCTGTGTGCTCAGGTACACTGAGATCAGCCCCCGTGCCAGGGGAAGGCCCAGGGCAGCAGCACCACTCAGAACTCAGCAAGGCTATCTCAGAGCTCAGCTTACTGGGACTCTTCCACTTTCAGGCTGCTCATCCTAGTGCTTCTCAAAGCATTCGTTTAAAATATAAATATTTTAGAAAGTGTATTTTCAAACAGAGTAATTTTCAAGAGCTGGAGTACCATCTCTGTGAGAAGGTACAGCTAAGTACAAATTAAAACCTGTCTGAAGTGGGAGCAGATCGAGATATGAGAGGCAGGCTTAAAGCCAAGGCATAGCCACATTCCTGGTGGGATGGCAAGCCAGGCTCTGCAGGCATTAACTGTGAGATGCAACAGAACCCACTCCTCAGTCAATGCCTTATTAAGGCTATGGGAAAGCAGCTGGTGTGTTCTGAGCTCAATTACACAGCATCAGGCCTCAGCACACCCATGAAAACTGTATTATTCTTGGGGAGATTTTATTTGTATAACTTCTGTCATCTCATTTTACAGCTCTGTCAAATCCAGACACTCTCCAGATCCCAGAGATTGCCAGAGAGGGATGACTAGTTTTGAGACTTGCATTACTAAGTTTGCTGTGCTCCCCAAGTCTCTTGCTTCTCACCCTGCTCTAGGGACAGGGCCATGCAGGTATCAGAGCTGGTCAAAACAAATAATATCCTCCAGGCAGGATGGGATTTTCCTTACTCAACCATGTCATGTCAGTCCCCTGATCTCACCAAGCCACCTCAGGTTTCTCTGATGCACAGTCACATTTGCAGCACCATCTGACCAAACACCTGCAAGTGGTGCCTGGACCAGGAGGTGGCTCTGATGGGGACACAGCCCTGCAGATCTCAGCCTGCACTCAGACTGAGCCCACCAGGAGCTGCTGGAGGCCCACTCCAAACTACAGCAGAGTCCTCACAGAGAAGGAAAGCTGCTTCTGAACTGAAGTGTATAAATGCACATCTCAGTTATAAATGTTAAATGTGGAATTGCTAGAATTGGATTGTCTTCTATTCCAATACACCAGATGCATAATCAATAAAAAAGTGTATCTGTAAAAGCGCTCTCCAGATTAATACATGACATATGGGCTACCAGTAAAACCACAGAACAGCTGGGTGACAGGATAAGCCAGACAGTTATACTGTCTGAAATAATAGGGTAAGAACTTAAAACTCTGAAAACTGAAAACACTGTAACAGAGTCACAACTGTCATCACAAAGAAAACCTTAACTTTGGTCTCCCCTGAGCCAAGTCCCTAAGTAAGTGGCTTCTCTCCTTTTTTTTTTTTCTTTCTTTTGTTTTCTTTTTTTAATACACAAAATACATTTAGAACTTTCAGGGCAGTACTAAGTGTAGGAGATTAATTCCCTTGCTTAGCAGTAACCACAGAAGCCTGTAAGACATCTCACATGGTTTAAAATATAAGAAAATTGAGTGAGTTCCAGGCTGGTACAAAAGACAAAACACATTTTTGTTTTGCTTTAAATCTCTAACTATGGCCTGGAATTGACCAGTGGATAAGAGCTGCACGTGTGTAAAGTCAAAGTAAGGTCAGCACTCCAGGTTACACACATGGCCCAGAAACACAGTGCATTGCAGTGCCAGCATCAGAGCAAGAAAGTAATTTGGCAAATCAGTAGCTGATAAAAATTACAATAATCCTATTTTAACAAGGTCTGAGGTTTGGGCTGTAAACTGGAAAAGGCAATGTTGAGTCATTCTGTGTTTAAAAAAAAATCACTGAACATGGATATCCTGTCAAAATTCTATCACCAGTTGACAGCAGATGTCATGATTAACTTGTGGAAGTCTAATTTACTGAAGTTTAGGTACTGCCAGTCTCAGAAAACACCAAACACATGCTGTCCACTCCAGTTTCCCACAGCCAAGGCCCCAGAGCTCACCTGTGGTTTGATCCACGAGCACGCGTGAGTTGATGATGCGCCCAAAGCGGGAGAACATATCTTCTACATCCTTCTGGGTCATGGAGCGGGGCAGGCCACTGATGTACAGATTGGCATCCTTGATAACTTCAGAGCTTGGGCGGGCATAGGAAACCTTGGAAAGAAATAAAAACACACGTTCAGGCTATTAACAGGGAAGATCAATTTATTGTCATGAGCCAATTTAATTAACTTCCCCATTACCAACCGTGAAAAACGCCAATCACTTGTTTTTAAAATTTTTAAAAGTTTAATAGCAATAAAATGGTTAAAAATAATAGTAACACAATTAGAGTAATAACAATTTGGACAAACTGAATTAGGACAATATGAGACAATAAATACAAAGTTACGGACGTCCGGGTACCTTTTTCTGGGCATCACGAGCCCGAAAAGGACCCACATTAAGAAAGGATTAACGCTTAAGAACAACAGCCTGTTGCATATTCATACACTTCATACATGATGCATGAAGTCTATTCAAACACAGGATTCTGTCTGGTCAGTGTCAACTTCTTCCCTCTAATCCTAATAGCGCCTTCAAGGTGGGAAGAAGTTGGTTTCATCTGATAAGAGAGCAATAAATTCCCTTTCTCTAAAAGATTTAGGTGTCCTGTGGCTGCTATCTCGCTGTAAGTCCTTTCTTTTAAACAAAGCATCTTACATAGCATAGTTTCTATTTTAACAATTTTTATAACCTGAAACTATATTTAACACAGTAAAGAAAATTAATACAGCATTGCTTTCTAACACAACACATATAATATTCATTTTAATATTTGCGAAAAGCCAATCATAAAATACATGCATTTTTCACTCCAACACATGCATTTTTACTGGAGTTAAAAAGAATGGAACCGAGGGAGTAGGGGAAAATCAATCAAACAACAGGAAAAAGGGCATGTCCCTACATAATGCCACTCATTTTGGGCTAACCCAAGGGACAACAACTATATTAGCATTGCTGGAAGGAGACAGCAACACACCAACACCAATGCTCCCAGCAAACACTTCTGCCACGCCAAGAATCCTGAGTTCTGACTCAGCCACTGGCCCTGCCACAGCTCACATCAGGAACTGTCAGTATATTCTCCAAACTTCATGAAAATATGGCATGAGTAGGGCACAGTTTTCTAATTTCTACTACTGGAGAAAGCTGCATAACTCACCTAAGCAGGAGTGAGCCCTACCACAGGTTGTTGTTTGCACGTGTACTAACAAGATGTACAATAAATATTATGAAGCATCTAAGATGTGCATGAGTTAAACACCTGGCAACCATCTATAATGGTCCCTCTACTGCTGTAAAAATGGGGGGAATATAAAGAAAGGAAACCTTCAAATACTAAGCTGTTTCAAAACACTTCACTATTCTCCTCCCAGATCCATGCTTGCTGCAGCTGGGAGCACACAAACTTTACCATCAGAATAAAGTTTATTACAATGCTGTTTTCACAGACAACTGAAGAGCTCCTACCTTGATAGTTTTTGACTGAAGTCTGAGGCCATTCAGTGTGTTTATTGCTCTTTCAGCATCTTTTGCAGTTACGTAGTTCACGAAGCCGTAGCCTAAGCTGTGTCCTAAAGGGAAGAACATTTTTTAAAATTAATCCTAACAAAATTATGTTATCACTACTAAATTGAAAGGAAATGCAAACAAGAAGTGAATTTAACATACACAATCCACACAGCAAATATTACAGTGAGCCAAGGAGGTTTCCCAAGGCTGGCACACATCATGAGTAATTCAGAGTCTTTTATTTCCCCTCTGGACGTCTCTCTGCCTTCACAGACAGCAGGCACTGGACAGAGCACCCTTTAACAGGAAGAAATTTAGGGCTAAAACACCAACTCTGACCAGTCTTGCAAACTTCATGGGTGTGGAACAAAGGCAGTGACTTGACCAAGTCCATCAGTACAAAGTCTTGTGGATAGAGAGCACAAAGTGAGAAAATGTCAATGGATGAACTGTCAGGTGTCAAATGAGACCCTCGTGATTTCTTTGGCTATTCCAACCTCCACCCCGGGGACAAGAAGTTTCCAATCCTTCATTAACACAGCTAACAAGCAGCCAGTTTCCCAAACACAGCATCGCAGTGAAGAGTGAAAAATTCTCATTAAAGCAGACAATCCATGTACTGTTATCTTAATTAAATTTACTCTTAAAGAAATAATTTTATATTAATAATAAAAATCCTTAAAATATTTAAAGAAAAGGATATTTCTTTGGATACTTACATGTTTTGCTTTTACCTCCAATCTCCACAATTGCTACTATCAATTATAACACTACATACTAAGATAATTTTGGGTTGCAATTTCCCAAGAATTACAGGTTCTTATCAGTGTAGGCCTAAAAATAACTAAAATACTTTCAAGACTGTCTTAGAACAATAAAAAAGCTGCAATCCAACCCAAGACACACCTCTTTTAGCCAGCTTCTCCTTGTCTCTGTCAGATCTGTGGGATTTTCTAAAGAAAATTGCAAGCATGCATAGGAAAATGTGTTATTTTCCTCTAACAATATGCTGCTTTTAAGTTATTAAGTTCTATTGTGAGGCTTAAGGACACTAGAAGACAAAGCTAATTGTTATGGTAAAGGATTTTGAGGTGAAATAGCCCTTTTTAATCACACTGCATGGCTCTGCAATGGTCTTAGCTGACAAGGAAGTTTCCTTATGCTTTTCTGACATTCCAGAACACCAAATACAGACATGGGTGTCCAGTGATGATATCGTGGCACAAATGTCAGAGGAAATGAAGAAAAAGGCTGCAAGAGAACTGTAGATTAACTTCAGATACAGAAAAAAGGATGCCCAGTCTGCTAAGACATCGAGATTGCAAGTGTAAAATCCACAAGGGAATGGAAGGAAGGCCCAAATAACCCTCAGTGCTCTCATGCCAACAGACTGGCTGCAGAGCTGCACAGCTCCTGGCACAGCCTCTGCCTTTGGCTGCTTCCTTGTGAAAGCCAATCCAGCAGTAACTCAGCTGAACCCACACAATGCCAGAGCCTGCTGTCTAATACACCCTTTGTATAAACACTCACAGGTAATTTCTGCCTTCTGCTAAAACTCTTCGAGAAGCCAGATCCCCTGTGTTCAAGCCTCACACAGAAACAACATCCTGTTCCCTTAGAGACCTGGTGTTAAAGCAGCTCCAAATCAGCCTCTGTGACACCAGACACAGAACACAACTAACAGCAAACTGCTCTGTGCCAGCCAAGCAGGATTTAACTCCATCCTCTGGAGACCTACAGACAACAGCTGCAAAATTCTGATCAATGTGTCCAACATGTCCCCACAGCATGATTGCTGTGATTCCTTTATAACATTCCTTTTGTTTTATTGTGGTCAGTCATCGACATCAAATACAGTTGGTTCCCACCCACTTACCTGCTGAGATTATTTACCTCTGATCCAGAAAATGAGTAATTGAACAATTAGAAAAATGTTGTGCACCTTATTTCTCCAGACTAAGAAAACAAAAGTAAGCTTAAGAGGGAAAAGATACTAGGTGGAGAGTTGGCAATGACTTTTGCAATGATGAGAAGGATCCACCATCTCTCACAGGTCCAGCCCTGCTCTGAAGGCTCAGAGCAACAGCTGCTTTATGGATATTTTCAGTCTGTCTCAAAAGTCACATAAACATGAATATTCCAGCAAATTACTGAAGAGAACCAGGTACTAATAAAAATTATGGAAATGGGCCCTTTAAGACCAGGGAAACATACCCCAAACAAGACTAATCCCTCTAAGTGTGACCCAGAGTGAGCCCTGGAGGACTCACTGCCTGCATGGATGCTGCACTGGGGAGGACTGGGGGACTGTTTTCCTGACAGGTGAAGAAGAAAATGATTCCACTCATGAATCTATTATGTTGTCTTCAGTACACTGAGAGTTCTTCCCTTGCAACAAGTTCCCAGAGAACACAGCAGGCACAGAACTGTAGATCATGGCATGCTCTGGGCTTGAAAGGATCTCAGAGACAAGTTCATCCCACTCTCTGCCCCAGGCAAGGACACCTCCCATTGTCCCGGGTCACTCCCAGCCCTGCCCAGCCTGGCCTTGGGCACTGCCAGGGATCCAGGGGCAGCCACAGCTGCTCTGGGAAATCCATTCCAGGGATGGATTCCACAATTCCTGATTCCCAATCTCCCACCCAGCCCTGCCCTGTGGCAGTGGGAGCCATTCCCTGTGTCCTGTCCCTGCAGGCCTTGTCCCCAGTCCCTCTGCAGCTCTCCTGGAGCCCCTTCAGGCCCCAAAAGGGGCTCTGAGGTGTCCCTGGAGCCTTCTCCTGTCCAGGTGAGCAGGCCCAGCTCTGCCAGGCTGGCTCCAGAGGGGCTCCAGCCCTTGCAGCATCTCCGTGGCTCCTCTGGTCTCACTCTAGCAGGTCCATGTCCTTCCTGTGCTGGTGTCTCCAAGGCTGGAGACAGCTCTGCAGGTGGGGTCTCACCAGAGTGGAACAGAGAGACAGAATCCCCCCTCTCCCCTGCTGCCCACACTCCTTTGTTTCCTTCCAAAGCATCACACAAGTTATGTGGTCATGCACGGTTTGAGATCAGTGACAAGGAATTTTAAGTTACTTATACACAGGATAAACCAGACCTGAATTGCAACCCCACGGACACCCAGGAGTAAAAAGGCACCTCATGACCTGGGCCCAGTCCTGGAATCAGAAACTGTGCCCTAACACACACACGCACACGCCCACACTAAAAGCAGCCTGCCAGGCACTCTGGAAGCACATTCTACAGCATCCTACCAAGGCTTCCCTTTTACAAACTCAGGTGTACATATTCTGTGTCCACTTGTTCCTGTACAAGTCCTATCCCGGACCTCACACACATCCTTCCAAGTGTCTGTTCCCAAAGTGCCATAACAGCAACTGTAGCATTTTTGTCTGGCCTTCTTTTCTGTTTCTGTCAGAGCAAAACTCTGCATCTTTTTCACTTCCAGTTTTATACAGGTTCTTCAGTGACTATTCCTTATCCAACAAGTTAAATATCCTGGGAAGTGAGGGGGCAGGGATGTAACAGTTTACCCAAACAAACACTGACTAAAAGAAGGCGGCTCTGAAAGTGGCAGGATCACAGAGGTTCATTCTCACATTCCCTCCAGGCATTTGACTGTAAGTTTGTACTGAACCCCAATACTACAGTCCTATAGCTTTTACCTGACAATAGGTAAGACTATCACTTACCTGTATTTCTCTACAATAATCTAGAATGTAGACCATCCCTTTTCATCTGTACTTACCCCCTTTAAACTACAGTAGTATAACATGCCCTTATAGTCCCTAAGTGCTAGAAAAGCCCAATCCATTCAGGACTGAGAACATATGTTAACTTACATTGCTCTAAAACACCCAATAGCACCAGCCTCAGCCATCTCCTCCCTCTCAGTGCCTGGTGTCATCTCTGCACAGGCTGGGCCAACACACAGCAGCCCTGTCACTGCAGGGGACATGTCCACCTCACAGATGCCCGTGCAGGAATGCTCTTTGCTTCCTCATTTTACTCCAAAACAGAACAATCTACCTCTGTGCTGAGGATGACAGGAAATATATAAGGAATTGGCATTTACACAATATTATGACTGCTGTCAAGTGTTTACCCCAGGCAAGGAGGGAAGTTTTGCTTTCTCCTGATGTTCCCTGCCTGCTATAGAAACCTGCAGCACAAAAGAAATTGGTGATGTAACAGTTTTCAAAATATTTTAGTGGACAATTTAAAAGTTTGCATATACATAAATATATATTCACTCAAGAGAGAAAGCTAAAAAAGAGCAACAAGTAGGTCCTTATTTGCACAAATAATTAACAAAGTAACTACAAACCTAGTTTTAAGCAAAATACTACACTCCTTCAGCAGAAAGAATCAAGTTTTGTTTCCATGATAAAAGGCCCTTTCAGGAGAGAGGGCACTGCTTTTCTTTCCATGCATCACTTGGGTTTCTGTCCATGTCCCTGCTTCCTTTCCCAGCTCCTGAGACACACAGCTTCAGTCACCAGCTCCTTCCTCATTCCCAGCCCAGTGCTGACACCTCCAGCTTCACTGAGGAGTCTGATACACAGCGGACACTTCACTGAGAGCAGCTAACTCAGATCCTCCCCTCCTGTCCTCCACAGAAACCCCAAAATCAAACCTGGCTCCTGTTATGTCAGTGCACCTCAGCATGATGGCAACTTAGTTTAGAACTTGTTTTCTGAACTGGGAATCAGTTTTTGGAGGACGTGAGCTGGGTTTGAGTTTTTTGTTTGGCTTTACAAACCTTGCCAGGAGTGATACCCAGAGAGCTTAAATAGGTGTGAATGCATCGAGGAGCACCACAAAAATACCAGGCATCAGCAGAATTCAAAGCAGCAGCTGTTTGAGGACTAGAACAGTTTAAAGTGCTCAGATGTGCCTTGCGGGCATCTTTAGCACAGTTACACTGTTGTACAACCAGGGCTCCACAATCACATCAGTCCACAACCATCCTGCACAAACTTCCCCATGAGGGCTCTGACAGGGAAGTGCAGCAAGGCAGGACTGGCAGAGACTGCACCCTGACTGCAGAGTGAGCCCCAGCACACACACAGCATCCTCTGCTTCCAGCAGCCAGGAACACACACAGATGGGGGAGCAGAGCAGCCTGGCTGAGCAGGGAGCCATGGCAGAGCTCCAAGGGAAACTGAGAGCACAGGAGATAGAAGGAGTAACAGCTACAACAGGAGGAATTTGGAAACACTGCCCACTGTGTCTGAGGAATGGCAGAGCTCAAATGCAGTTCAGACTTGGAAAGAATGGAAAGAAACAAAAGAATTATATCAAGGGTAACAAGAAAATATTCTGTTGCCGTTCCAGCAGCACAAGGCTGCAAGTATGACAGCAGATTTAATATGTGATCTGAGCAGAGGGGCACGGGATGCTTTCTGTGCCTCACCTCACCTGCAGAGTCTGACAGGCTCTTCACTCCAGGGACTGACTGGTTGAGTGAACTGGTCCCAGTCAAATCCATGGGGGGATGAAATGGGCTCTATTTCATGGTGATGAGGCACCAGGCTCATGTGCCTGCCAAAACTGCTTCACCTTTCAATGATCAGGAAATTGGAAGAAGGAAGGAAAGCACCACATCCATCTTCAAAAGAGACAAAACACTCCCCCTCCCCCTCAATTGTGTGCCTGGAGCTGGTGGAGTTTGCAGGGTCTCTGCTGGGACCTGCAGCTCCCCTCGTGATGCACAGTGTGGAGGAGGCGATGGGAACGTGCACTCACCCAGACTGGAGATGCCACCAGGCCGGGAGGGACCTGTCCCAGACTGCAGGGTCAGGCTGACAGGAGGACAGGCCAAGAACACCAAATGGAATGAGCAAGGACAGATGCAGAGCCCTGACCACGGGGAGAAACACCCTGGCCACAACAGACTGGACACTCACTGGCTGGAGACTGTTCTAGGGAAAAGGAGCCGGGGTCAGGGTATGGAGCATGAGCCAGCAGTGCCCACAGGGACAGGGCATCACCCTGGGCAGCCACGAGACAGAACACCTGGCTCTGGAGCCAAGGACCTGCTATTTGGTACATCCTCAGCAGCTTTTGTTTTCATACTGCAAGGTGTCCTTACATCAAAAAGAAAGCAGCCTCATGAAGGATTTATGTCAAAACATATTTCTGCGTTTGTATGCAAACATCTGAAGTATTTAATGACCAATTTTCAAAACTAACAATTAAGGGCATGATTTTCCATTCCATGTCTATGTTGATCAAATTCCATCATCACAAACTAGATAGTAATAAGCAGAATAACTTCTAGCATATAATTCATAGTATGTTTTTTTAAATACAGGAAATTATGGAATTATTGAGTCGTTTGGGTTGGGAGGGACCTTAGAGACAATTTCATTCCAACTCCTGCCATGGGCAGGGACACCTTGAAATATTGCAGGTTACTCCCAGCCCTGCCCAGCCTGGCCTTGGGCACTGCCAGGGATCCAGGGGCACCCACAGCTGCTCTGGGAAATCCATTCCAGGGATGGATTCCACAATTCCTGATTCCCAATCTCCCACCCAGCCCTGCCCTGTGGCAGTGGGAGCCATTCCCTGTGTCCTGTCCCTGCAGGCCTTGTCCCCAGTCCCTCTGCAGCTCTCCTGGAGCCCCTGCAGGCCCCAAAAGGGGCTCTGAGGTGTCCCTGGAGCCTTCTCCTGTCCAGGTGAGCAGGCCCAGCTGTGCCAGGCTGGCTCAGAGCAGAGGGGCTCCAGCCTTGCACTCAATCCTTCATTAATGGTATAGATTATGCATCTCAGCTACTCTGGAAACACATGAAGCTGTAGCTAAGACCCATAGTTTGAACCAAAATTTTTCTCTTATCCAGTCCCCTAGCCCACAGTCCAGGGATGTCCTCTCACCTGCCCCATCACTGAGCAGCTGCTGTCTCTGACACAACCATTTGTGCTGTGGTGAACACAGTGGTTCCAAAAAACACACAAACACACTGCTGGAGACAGAACTGAGTACAGAAGCTTCAGTGCAGGTATTGAAGCAGTTAAAAGTAAATTTCACTTTTACTTTGCCTAACAAAAATATTCCGTCAAATGGAAGCAAATATTTTTTGTTTACCCAAAGAATTTGTTGAAGCAACAGTTAATCATTCTGAAACACTTTCATCTGCCTCATCTCCAGTTAACTCATAAATGCTGCCCAAAACTATCATTTGGTATCATTTTTGCTACTTTTAATGAAGGGATGGGACCATTGTCAGGCTAAGAACAATTTATTGCTCAGATAAACATCAGTCTTAGAGGCTGAGATTTTAGAGGAGCAGGCAGTCGACCACAGCTCAAAGTAGTCACAAGTTCTTTGTTACAAGAAAATATATAACTTTTTAAACCAATAGACCGTTGCCACAGGGTTTATTTTGCTTTTCTAACCTATCACCTTTACTTACCTCTGCTGCACTGTGCATACTTTTATCCAATGGGCTATTATCACACATATACACATATGCTTCTAATATAACTTCTAAACTTTTAGCTTACTCTATACAACCACACCCCTACATTATAAACCCTTCACTATCTTACCCAGTACAGTTTCTCATTTACTTAAGGCATAACTACAGAAACATAAGTTTATTATTTTTCTGCTTAATGTCTGTGTATTGTGTTTTTACATCAATCCCAGCTTCTCCCAAGGCTGCAGATCAAATCTTTCAGTGTCTGTGGAAGTTTCTGTTTTTCCAATTCCCACAATTCAGTCCCTGAAACCCCCCAGAGTCCTGTGTGTGTCAGGCTGGGGGCAAACAGCCCAGGGCTGTGCCGAACCTGGGGAGCCCTGTGCTCCTGCAGGGCTGGGTCAGTCACTCCAGCACCTCAGGGCAATCACTGCACCTGCTCCACCTACACAGAGTACAGAGCTGAACGTTTAGGCTTGTATTTCAGCATTTCCACAATGTTTCACCCTTTTCTGTCAGCCTGTGCAGCAGCTCAGGATCCTCCTTCTACAGGACCTGAACCCAGCTTTGTGGCAGCTCCTGTGACTGAGACCCACACTGCACACTAAGCCAATTCCCACTTGTGCTCAAGGCTTCACAGCAGCACATCTTACTGAACAGACACTCGATGGCAACAGAGAGGAACTGTTTCCTTCCTAGCAAGGAAACAAAGAAATATCTACTTATATTGATAATGACTTTCCAATCCAAAATGTGTCCCCACTGCCTCCCCTGGCTTTAGCACACAATCCCTGTTTCAGTTCACAGCTCAACAATGAAGAGTCTCATTTATAAAAGTTTAAGGGCAAAAGCACATTTAGCTGGTTTGGAAAGTCTGACCTTCAAAACAATTCAGAAAAACATTACAAATTACACATAAAGCTTCCTCTCCTTCTTGCGTAAAATCAGTGATATTTGCCTTGAAACAAAGATGAATACAAACAACTCAGATACCTCTTTGGGAAAAAGTCAACAGCTACAAAGCTAACTTGAGAAAAGTTTGTTGTCAACCCTGGTTCAGAGAGCTCACAGGGATCTCACCATCTCCACAATACTGCAAAAATTCAACCATAACAGCTTTAAATCCTGAAAACAAAAGGGTGGGGGCTTTCTAGTAATTAATTTTATTTCACAAAGCCCCTCTGCATAATTATCATTTCTATATGTTCTTTTTTTATTTTTTCCTTTCTCTCAGTTTCAGAACATTTCTCTATTGAGATTTAATTTCAGTTGCTTCAGGGTTCCTTTTCCAGATGAACTGCCACCATCCAAGATTCTGTGAAGTGAAAAGAAAACAGAAAACACCAGGCCCAAAACTGTACAGAAATACCACAGGCTTGTTTTTTTGGAGGAAGATATCATTTCTTTAAACAGCACCAAATTTGTTCACCTGTTGTTGGAACAAAAAAATCTGACTGTTCAAAATGCTGTGGGCTCAAAAATTCACTTCGTCCTTCTCTTGAGGAAGAAACTTCAACTTTCAAATAACAACACTTCTTTAGCTGCAAACATTACAGTACAAAAGCTTCAGCAAGTGCTGTCACCCCAGTGACAGGCTGAGCTGAACCCAACTTTTACACTACAGCTGCTCCACTGGAAGAAAATGACAGTATTTTAAGATGTAGAAAAATAATTCCCACTAGAAGCATGTTGAAAATTATTAGAACACAACCAAAGATGTTGCTACATAGCTCGTTTGTATGGCTTCATAAGGGAAAAAAAAAAAAAGAGCAAAGGAAGCAGAGCCATGGAATGGTCTGTACAGCTCTCTTGGCCTTTGTGACTTGCATGGTAAGGAGGGTTGTATTTAACCCTCCCAGTGAGTCCAGACAGTGGAAGGACACTCCAAACCTGCAGGGAGTCCCTGCCTGCTGTGCCAGCCCTGCCTCAAAGCTGCCAGGGAACACTGAGGGTCCCTGTGAGCGGGAGCACCACCAGCAGTGCCCAGGCACCGCCCCCAGGGTGGCATCACTGCACACCCCAGGGCACACAGAGCCATCAGCCAGCTCACTGACCAACATAACAGAACCCTGCATGGCAAACCTTTGGAGCTTCACCAGAGGCTCCCCTCCAGCTGCTGATGAACCCCAAACTCAAGGACTGGTTTTCAAAGGCCCTTCACCTGGTGACACAGCTCCTCCTCACTGAGAACACATCTGCCCTGGGTGAGAGGCCCCAGGCACTCCCTGCACAGCTCCACCATCCTTTCCAGCAAAGGCAGCTTTTCTTTTGCCAAGGCCTCTGCTGTTCCAGGAACAGGTGCTGCCACAACTGCTGGAGACCACAGCACACCACCAGCAGTCCCGAGTGCACATGGGCTAAGCACAGCAGAGTGCCCAGTCCCTGCTCACAGTGCTCTGGAAGCTCTGCTCTAGGCCAGACTGGTACACAGACCTGGCTTCAGAAACACCTAAACAAGTGCTTGACTGTTCCCAAGCAGGGGTCAACCAGAACAAAAACTTCAACCTCCTTTAGGTCAAGCACACCGGACAAAGCTCAGAGCAACCAGCTGATTGTCCTGCAGCAATCCCATCCTGACAGCAGCCAGCACTCTGGGTCATAACAAGGGCATCAGAAATCCACTGAAAACCCAAGATATGCCCCAAATATTGAGACCCAGAGCCCAAGAACTGCGGCCAGAGCTGTTGCTTCTACTGCCTGTGCTCTGATCCTTCTGAAAGAACCCAGGCAAGCTTTAGGGCTAGAAAGATGGGGAAGGGTCTGGAGGAGAAGGGGCTGAGGAGCAGCTGAGGGCACTTGGCTGGTTCAGCTGCAGCCCAGGAGACTGAGGGGAGGCTCCTCGGGGGCTGCAGCTCCTCCCCAGGGCAGGCACAGGGGCAGGGGCTGAGCTCTGCTCTGGCACAGGGACAGGAGCCCAGCAAGGGCTGCAGCTCTGCCAGGCCTTGGCATGGAGCTCAGGGCAAGGTTCTGCCCCCCGAGGCTGCTGGGCACTGCCCAGGCTGCCCAGGGAATGGTGCCAAGGCTGCCAGAGCTGCAGGAGCTCCCGGGGGTGCTCAGGGTGGGGGTGTTGGGGTGGCTGGGCAGGGACAGGGCTGCACTGATCATCCCTGAGGGTCCCTTCCAATCCAGGATATTCCAGAATTCTCTGATTTAGGTTAACTGTATTCCTATACCCTTGAGAGAACTCAGTTACTACCTCTGAGGCAGTTTATGTGGCCACCTTTATGACAAAAGGAATTAAGTGGAGCTGGCAAAGCTGGTGTTCACATTTCCAGTATTTGGGCAATTTGTCTGCAAAACATTTGCACTTCTCATTAAGTTAACCATTGCCACAAGGCATTCTTGAATGCACATTTAGAGAAATCACATACCACCAAATGTGATTAAAGAGCTAGAAAAAAAAAATCCAGAGGTAATGATGCATTCCAATTCCACAGTTAACAGCAAACCTGCATAAACAATTTCATGGGTGTTTTGCATGCAAAAGGAAACTATTTCAGTCAAAGAGAATACTTAAATATTTTCCACAAACAAGAACACTTCAGAATTCCATTTCTAGACTGAGTTCACAGCACTGGTGTAATGAGTAGTTGCCCTGTCACATGAACTTGAGCCACTCACCACCCTGCAGCACCTGACAGCTGGGCAGTAAAATCCTCCTCCCCTTTCTGCTTGAAAAGCTCACAGGGACAAGGACACTCATCTCTTTTAGTTGTGTCATTTCTGAGAACGAGTCTTCATGTCTGAGAGAAGACATGAGAAGAAAAAGGCAGGGAAAGGGTAAAGCTTTATGTCCATTCCTGAGGAACTGCAACTATGTGAAAGTGATTGCTTTTGGTCCTGTAAGAAACATGTCCCAGGCACACCTGCAGAGAGTGAGCCATCACTACAGCAATGTTTGAGATGGACCCCAAATTCCTGCATAAAACCTTAACAAGTCACCCCAAAATGTCCCTTCTGCTCCACACCTGCCAGCAGCAGTGGAGAGATCCCTTCACTCGCCAGCTGCTGATCCCCTGAGTGACCTCCACCAGAACCCACAGTGACACTGCACATGCAGAGAGGGCAGAGCAAAGCCAAGCCTCCCTGGCAGCCTCTGCACAGAGGGGCCATGTCTGGGGAGCCGACAGGTACAGACAGATTAGAACAGTGGCAGGATCAGAGCAGGCAGTTGTGAGTACCAGAGGGAAAACACTCCCTGCTCAGGCAGTGCAGAAGGGGTGAGGCAAGGAACAGGAACCCTCAGGAAGGTGGATGCCTCCTTCCCAAAAATCAATCACTGTCAGAAGGAGCCCTCACAGAATGAGGTGTGCACAGCAACCTGGCACCAGGGACTCTGAGTGGGGATATGGTGTCAGGAGCAATAAATAGACCCCAAAGAAGTCTGAGACCATAAACACATGGGGAAAAAGCTTCACAGAATCCTAGAATAGAACCCTAGAATATTCTCAGTTGGATTGATGGTCTTTGTGGGGCCCTTCCAACCCCTGTCCCTGCACAGCCACCCCAACAACCCCACCCTGAGCACCCCGGGAGCTCTGGCAGCCCTGGCACCATTCCCTGGGGAGCCTGGGCAGTGCCCAGCACCCTCTGGGGAAGAAACTCTTTCTCATACCCAGTTTAAACTCCCCAACACAGCTTTGTGGTTGTTTTGATGCACTCTTAGGACAGTTACATACAATGTCACAGGTGGAAGCATCCCACAGCTCACACAATTATTCCAATAAGGAATATTATTTTTAATATTACCATGCGCTGCCATAGCACATGAGTTTGGCAGCTTTTTGTTTTTAATAATTCCACCAAAAAAAGCAGTTTAATTCTACCTTTTCAGAGCTTTAGGACAGTCAGGTTTGAAAGTTATAAATACTTCAGCAGAGTAAGGGGGAAGACAGAGAAGCTAAAACACACATGACTGTCAGCTTCAGAGTTTGGTCCAGAAGGACTAACAGTTTGTGCACAGCTGCATGGACAGCAGGCTAGAGATGACCAGGTTCTCCTGGAAAATTTAGAGCTATTGAGCAGAAGCATCTGTGCTGCAAGAAACTCAGCAGCCCCAGAGAGGCCCAGAGTTCTGCATTCCTACATTAACAGGTACTGAAGGAGGAGTGTTTTTAAAAAACTCACCTGTTAGAGGAGTCCAGCCCAGCACAATGGCTGGAAACCCAGACCCCAGAACCTGGATGCTACAGCAAAGTGAAACACTGACCATGCAAAATACAGCACAAGACAGATTTCTTCTGTTGGATCATCTCCAGCACGAGGCAGCTGCTCCAAGGAAGTGGAGATTTAGCATCATACACACATCCCTGCACGGGGAATCAGTGCTGAGTACAAGTCTGGCCCTGCTGTGTCTGCAGTCAGTGCTGCAGGGCTACTGGACCAACCCAGGCTTCTTGCTCTCAGCCTCATGAGCCCCAGGAAGAGAGGATTTAATTGATGGATCAGGTCAATGGCTGCTCACAGACCTCAGCAATCATCATGACAGGCCAGAAGATGCACCAGTGAAAAGTTACACTGCAGCCTGGACACTGTGCCATTCTATATTGGGAAGTGAGAATCAGCCTTCTAACATTTCCCTAGGGTTCAAAGCCCCAGGGCATGGCTGGGGCTCAGTTAAGATCTGACAGAAAGAACAGTGTCCAATGAATGCTGGAATTCTCTTATGAAAATCCTGGATGTCCCAACATACTCTCCATAAACACAAGTACAGTGAGCAGCACAGCAATGATCCAGTATTTGCCTGCTGACCCCCAGTACTGATTCTCTCATCACAGTCAAGCAAAGCCATAGCTGGAAGTGCTGAGGAGTGAGGAGTGCACTACACCAGCTGGGGAATGCACAGCCCAGCACTCTATTCCTCCAGTATGATCAGGAGGAGCCCTGCAGCCTTCTAATGCTCATCTACTGTGCACAAGTTTCTCTGAACAGCTACTGAAAACAAGGGAAAAAAAAAGCAGAAAAAGAACTGTCACGTGTCAAACAACAAACCAGACACACATCACACCTTTATCAATGGTTATAACCCATATGTACACAAACCCAATAGTTCCTGGTAAGGAATGTGAACTGACACTATGGTTTGCTGCTACTTTCATCTCCTGTAATGCTCATCAGTAGTGAGATAAAGGGTAGGCAGTCTGGAGGCTTCAAGGAGCTTCTCTATATTTTATAACCACAACCTAACACAGGGAAGACAGATTGCTCAATACTCTGCTGCATTTGAAGCAAAACGCAACAACATATGCAATGATCATCATAAAATATTTTGCTCAAACAAACCCAAACTTTGGCTTTCAAATCAGTTGTTGAATCCCGGTAATCAGTCTCCAGACAGCTTATGCCAGTTCAATAAGTCATGAAAACTGCATTCCAAGCAGAAGTATTTTTTGCCCCACGTTTCATTAACAAACAATAAATTGAGAAGAAATGTGTGTATCACTCAATGTTTTACAAAAAGCAGGCATTATCAACTAAACGTTGATTTTAACTCTGCAAACACAAACAAAGGGAACTTCAAAGACAAAATACGCTGATTATTAAAACTTTATGGGGGCACAAAAAGCTATGATTTCATTGAAAAGAACTAAACTGATCTGAAAAGTCTAACTCAAACAAAAGCAAAAGGTTCCCTCCCTCCTGCCCAGGCCACTCAACCCACTCTCCCTCACATGCCAATATTATGACTTATCTGACCAGAAACCAAGGTCAGGGAGCTGAACAGGTTTTTCTGCAGCTCCAGTTTCCTGCTGTCTGCCACAGGGTCAGAGAAATTCAAGTGGAGGCACAAGAAAAGCAGAACGGTGCCACAGGATTTTTCTGTTCAGGAACTGCTGCACATCCATGTGTTTAACAGAGAGTTTGAGAGTAAAGAATATAATGTGAACATTAAGAGGCAGAAACAAAGGCAAGAAGAAAAAATGGCTCAGAAGGAGCCAGTTCTTTGGCACTGATATTCCAGAACTCTCAGTAAGCATGGAGATGACTGGTAACTGCTCCTAATAGTGTTGCAAGCAAGAGAAAAATTAGGTAGCAACAAAATTCAGTGGCGTGACCACAGAAGCCACACAGAATCCAGCACCTGCAACCACTTTAGAGGAGAGCCAATGTTCTATCCACAGGCATTCAAGGGCTCTCTGCAACAATAACAGCAATTTTACTTTTCATTCTTGAGGTTAAGAACAACCTTGAGCACACAAGTGTATGTTCTGGACTTTAAACTACCCAGCACTGTCTGTTCCAAGTTAAAGCTAACCAGACTTCACCGGAGTGTTTGATGCTCCAGGTACCTGTGAAGCAGGGTCTCAACTTCAGAGACTGATTAGGTCTCCTGATTCCCACTGAAAATATCTTCCCCCCCACACACAGGTGATTCTGTGCCTATTTTACAGTCTAAGGTGTGGGTCAGCTACGACCTGCTATCATTAAGCAAGGGATCTTATTCCTTGCAAAACCAGCCTTCAGAGCAAGCCTCAACTTCTGAGTGCTGCAAAGCACATGACAACATCTGGGACAAACACTCACCTACCAAAACATTCAAAGAAATCAGTATTTATGTAACTGTTTTACCATGACTGAACATATACATCCCTTAAGTAGCGACACAGACATCACAAGATACCTCATCTGTAAGATATCAGGAAAGGCAGAGGCATGGAAATCAGAGAGGCTACTCGGAAGGGAAATTCTGAAGTTTTTAATTATTCAGTTCTCATGGGTACTCTCAAGCAAATAAAGCACTGAAGATGACGCACAAAGAGCTCTCATGCATTCCAGCAGCTCCCATGCAGCTTTCACAGACTGGGGAGTCTCCGTTAGGGATTAGATAACGATCAGTATCGCTGGATTCTGAAACACAACACTGAGCATGTGCAGCACAGAACTGCTCTGAGCTGCAGGCTGGGAACAAACACCAGGGCACAGCCAGTTAACTGAAAACACCAGAGCACAGCCAGTTACCAGCACACACCAGGGCACAGCCAGTTACCAGCTGGCTGCCTTTTTTCCCCCCCAGAAACAACCAAGTGCTCTCACTGAATCCAAGATTCTTCAAATTCTGAACAAGAATAACCAAAACTTGTAAATGAAGTATTTTAACAGTGCAAGGATTAAAACCTCGTCAGAGAGCAGCTAAAACCTCCTGCAACTACACAGATACAGAAGCAGTTGCTCTGTCAGCATTTGTTTTGCTTCAAGGAAACGTTCTCAGAACAATTCATTCCTCTCATATTTTAAAGCTACTACTACTAATCCTATTTAAGGAACTTACAAGTTAAATTCTGGAACAGTGGTAAGACCTACAGCCACTTCAGAACTCCAGCACACCTCTATTTTACTGATCAAAATCAGAACAAAAGGTTTGTTTTTATATTCAGAGCTCTGGTGGAATCAAAAACACTCAGACTGCAAGAAGAATAAATCAGCCAGGGACTAAATCTAAACTAGTTTTAGACCTGTCTATTAATGTTCAAATATGGGAACTGTATTTCTTAGAATTCTTAGCCATACACACAATAGTAATTAACTTAGCCTTGAGGATTGCATCCTCCCAGTACCCAATCCTGGCATTACTGGAGCTCCAGGCACACATGTCAATAGTTTGATTACACACACAAGTATTTAGTAATTCTAGATTAAGTTGTATTCAATCAAGTATTTGCTCACACAGTCTAGCACAAGGTGACAATTTCTGAAGCACTAAATCATACCTGCAACTTTGTCCCGAATAAGTTTTGCAGATTCCACTTCGCCAATGCTGCTGAACAGACTCCGTAATTCATCCTGTGTCATGTTCTGAGGAAGGTAGTTCACAATTAAATTTGTCCTACCAATATCATCCCTGCAATCTTCAGCCATGTGATCTTCATAACCATTGGACATTTTACAATAAATCTGCAAAGCGAAAAAAAATCCTCAGTGAGGTTTAGATCTTCACATTTCCATAAACCAAACTTCCTCCACCTGAAATAAGTTTGAATGTTTATTTTAACAACTAAGAACAAACCACTGCCTCAGCAATGCATTTTTTCAACTCAGAAAACAAAACACTATTTGTTGAAAATTCCAGAACAATTCATTCTTTCAAAAGCACAAACATGACATTTTACAGAACTAAGTACCATTAAAGAGCTCTTTAGGATTTATATTTTTGTTACATTAATAAAAAGCATCAAGATAGATTTTGAAGACATTCCTGTAAACACCAAAGTATTCCCAACAGCCAAAGCAAAAATCGGGTCCCTTATGTCCATGTCCAGGTACTTGATCAGCCACAACCAAACTGCCACCTCAATCTGAATCCCAACCTTATGCCCAGAACTTTTTCAGACAGGAAGACAAGAAGTAGCAAGATCTGATCCAGTTCAGTGTTTCAACTGGAGACTATTAATTTTCTGAATGTTTTCCCCTGTAAACGTTGGCCATCCTGCACCTCAAGGCCTTTTGCTGTTTAATGCTGCCTTTGGTGCTGCTTTACTGTGTGTATGAATCTGGTGAGCCTGTGCTGCACACTGACTTGGGAGCATATTGAGTATTTGACAGTTTCTCTTTTTGCAGCTTTTTAAGGGAAACCTTGAGAAAACATGCAGAATTCCCATCACAGGAAGATACCCTCTGCCTCAGTTCACCATCAGGAAGTGAATCCTGATGTTTTAGTTGACCTACAACTAGAACTCACACCAGACTCAAGCTGCTCGTGGCTTGCCAAAATCCTAGTTTTAAAGCACTTCAACTGCTTTGAAATAGTCAAAATAAAGATATCGAAATCCTGTTTCTGCAACAGGATCTAGAGATCTGGATCTGCTAAAGGATAAGCCTTCCCAGAGACTGCATCATGACTGACAGCCAGAAGCTGAATAATGGAAGAAGTCAGAAACAGCAACCAGAAATCCTCAGTCCAGAAAGGGAATGCTCCCTGCATGAAGGGACTTCCAGGCCCCCACCAGCAGCTGCTGCTAACTCATGTCTGACAGTGAAGGTCAAATTTTTAAACATACCTGAGCACATGATTATAGAATAAACCATGAGAAGACTTAATGCTAATTTGAGATTTAACACAGTATGGATTTGAACTGAATCTTTATCTTTTCAATATGTGTTGAAGCATTAAGAGCTGGCAGCTCCTGCTCCCCTTCACCCACAGATCAGCTCCTACCCTCACTTTTGTGTTTCAAGTGTCAACACGAGTCAATTCCAGCACACTCTGCCCATGGGATAACCGATCTGGACTGTGAAAGCAATGGAAAACCACACAGGAGGGAAGCCCTTTCTGTTGTGTCAGCAGTTTTAATCTGCTTTCCTTGCAGCAAGATAAGCACCGGCTAATGCCACAGGATAGGAGAGCAGGAGGAGGCACTGCAAAGCTGGAAGCAGGGGAAGAGACTCCCTCAGCAGACAATTTTTAAGCTGCCAAGTCATCTCAGTTGTACTGCAAATTCTGTCATTAAACACACATTCCCTCCTGGCTGTGTCAGCACTTGTGAGCACAATCTCAGAGAAGTTTCCTGTTCTGATAAACAACACTCAAACAGCTGAACCATCTGTGGTCACCATGTCTAAGTTATAAAACCATGCAACACACATTTTCAGAATTATTTGAATAGAAGGCAGCTTTGCTTGCAAAACTCAAGCCCTACAAGCAGAACTCACCAATATGTGGATGAGTGAAAGTTATATGGCACAACTAGAATATTTAGCAAGCAAAGGAAGAAATGTTGAGATTTTTCCACCTGTAAGAGGAAAAAGTTAACAGTTCCTTCATTTTAACCAACTTTGCCCTTTATTGCCATTTATTTATGATATAAATCCTTCCTGCTGCTGAGATTAAGAAATTGCTATATTCAACTGATTTCAAGAACAGTTATTTAAAAGATTGGGGTTTTGGTTTTTTTTTAATTCTCCAGGGTGTATCTGCTGCCTGAAAAGGAGACACCACAGTGCAGAGAAAACCACCAAGCAGAGAAAACTTCCCAGCACACCAGGATGGCAAGTTACCACACTTATATCTGGCATAAAGCAGACTTGCCAAGAGTTTGGCAAGTGGCTGCTAACTTTCCATCATTGTCCCGCATCCTCTAACCCTCTGCAACGCTCACAGTCTGCACCTCCCAGGATACTCAAGCAGTGCCTGGGGCAGTGCTGATTCAGAGCCATCAGAAGGTGGGAAGGAAGCTTCCACCTGCTTTTCTTCAGGCTTTTAGAAAGCAAACACAGGAAGCCCTTGCATACAGGCCTGGCAAAGGTTTCCATGGGACACCAAGCATGCAGGAGCAGTAAAGGCACAATGAAGAGCTGGAGGATCAGAGTGCTGAGAGAGAAGATGCTTCTTTCTTCCAAAGCTCTTGCTGAGCACTTCCACAATTGGCTGCAGGACTAACGCTGTCCAGCCAGCCTGGAAGTCAGTGGGCACCACTTCTGCTGGTGAGGTGTTAAGGAAACTGCAGCACTCCACCGGTCTGATGCCACTCTGGGGTCCCACTGTCAGCAGACTGGCACTGCTGGGGTCACAGCCCCTTTGCAGCAGAGGCTGCAGTGACCCCACAGGCCCCATGTGAGTCCCTGCACACCCCACAGGCCCCCAGTCAGCCCAGCCCCTCTCACCAGCTCAGCCCCAGGTTTCCCACAGCACAGTCCCAGTTCCTTTGTGGTGCAGGGACACAGAACAGCTCGAGCTGGTGCCCTGGGGGGGACCCCAGACAAAGCCCCTCCAGGCTGTGCCCATCCTAATGCTGATGTTTAGTCCAGGGTCTTCTGAATGTGTCAGGAGAGGTTTAGGTTGCATATTAGGCAAAGGTTCTGGAAGGGGCTCCCCAGGAAAATGGTCATGGCCCCAAGTCTGTCAGAGGTGAAGAAGCTGCAGCTCACACTGCTGCTGCCAACCTGCACCAGGGGTATTCCTCAACAGGTGAACAGTTCTCATGCCAGCCAAGTTAAAAAGAGCCCCTGAAGAACTGTAACCTCTGCATACTGAAAAGATTTCCAAAAAGAAAAGGAGCTATACAATAGGATGGATGAAACAAGCAATGCTACACTGGAAAACAAATTTTTATTCTGCTCTCACTGAAATACGCTGAGGGAATGTCCTGATCTTTGTCTACCAAAGAGATAACAATCCACTTCTATCAGTAAATATTCCAGATTTGAGAACCAGGCCTATACACTTATTTGCAAGTGAGAACTTGATTAACCGATGTTTGTCAATCCACAATGCCATAAATCAAAAGACTGAATGCATTTATATGCCCAGTGCACAGGTCAATGATGGCAAGAAAGCCCAACAGCTCCATTTGGGAAGGCTGACTGAAAAGACACTGGTAGTTTTCAACCTTTCCAAAACAAGCCTTCATTTCTACGTCCCAAAAAACTAAAACTTTAAGACTAGGTTCCACTGCACTGCACTTCCCAAAATGACAATTTTTTAAAATAACCAAATGCTACAGAAGCTTGTTTGGAAAGGCAGCAGCCACCTTCTTCCTTGGGAAAGATGCCCCAAAATTAAAATGCACAAAGCAATAAAGGGAACCACATGTGCTGCACCTGAATCTTCCACTAATTCTGGAGGTGCTTGAATCCACACAGATAACACTTCACCACCTGTGCCAATGACTGCTCAGGCATCCTCAGCCAGGCCAGCATTCCCAGGACTGGATTGAAAAGCTCTCATGAGCATAATTTGCAGAAATGTTGCACTGACCATGACAATCACCTTCTCACAACAGCACACCAGGTTTAATGGTTCTGGCAACAGACCAATAAAAGTTTTTTCCCAATGACACTGTACCTCCATCCAGAATTCTAGCAATCACTGCTATTGTTTCACTGCAAGATGTTTGCTAAGAAGGGAGATCTGTATGGAACTGTGGAGATCATGTGAAATGAGAACACTGGCAAGAACTGTCTGCCTTCAACATCAGGCAAGAGGCTTTGTCCACCTTCATCTTGTTCACAGGACTAAAAAGGCACCAGACCACTACTGAGGTCACAAATTCATATGCAGACACCTAAAGAGATGCTTACAGAATCCCAGGATAGCTGGGTTGGAAGGAACCTTAGAGATCAGTTCATTGCACCCCCTGCCATGGCAGGGACACCTCCCACTGTCCCAGGTCCCTCCCAGCCCTGCCCAGCCTGGCCTTGGGCACTGCCAGGGATCCAGGGGCACCCACAGCTGCTCTGGGAAATCCATTCCAGGGATGGATTCCACAATTCCTGATTCCCAATCTCCCACCCAGCCCTGCCCTGTGGCAGTGGGAGCCATTCCCTGTGTCCTGTCCCTGCAGGCCTTGTCCCCAGTCCCTCTGCAGCTCTCCTGGAGCCCCTGCAGGCCCCAAAAGGGGCTCTGAGGTGTCCCTGGAGCCTTCTCCTGTCCAGGTGAGCAGGCCCAGCTGTGCCAGGCTGGCTCAGAGCAGAGGGGCTCCAGCTCTCAGAGCACTTCCGTGCCTCCATGGTATCACTCCAACAGGTCCATGTCTTTCTTCTGCTGGGGTCCCCAGAGATGGAGGCAGCTCTTCAGGTGGGATGGATGATGGATCAGCTAGTGCAGAATTTAAGATGGGAAATTCTTCCTGGATCAATGACTTCTGTGTAACAGAGCTCATGGCACCTTGACTGGAGCACTGGGAATGGGCCACAGTGAGCACAGCATGGTCCTTACACCATGCAAACCTGGAGCTGCTGACCCAGCTACTCACCCAAAACCTCAATCTTTCTTTGCCATGAAGTGCAAGTCAGGATCACCCAGGACACTCTGTACAGGAAGGGCTCCAGTGGACAGGGCCTGACAGAGCCTCTGAACTGGTGAAATCTCCTTATTGGTGGTGTCAGTGGTAAATGAACAGGAGCCCTGAGACCAGTGATGCTGCAGAGCTCTGCCCATGAGCTCTTTCATCAACTTGCACTTCAGTCCCATAGGCTCATTCTTGAGCTCTGCCTGTGGACTTAGGAATCTAAATGGGGTGCTTGAAGCAGAACCCCACGGCTACTGGAGCCCTTCTGCTTCTCCAGCAGAACTCAAGGCTACTGGAGCACACGGATTTTTGCTGACATGCCTCCCCCCCAGAGTCAGGGCTGACTACAAGGCAACAATCTTGTCTTAAGCTGCTGAGCTGTTCCTTGGAGACCACACCTGAAACAGAACAAAAAGAACACTACTACATCCAGGCAAGTGCCAAACCAATGCAGAAGGCAGGTGCAGAGGTGCTGAGATGTGCAGGCTGGAACACATGTCAAAACCAATGCCACACAGTAAAAGGGCCTGAAGAGCCTGAATTAATTTAAACTGCTTCAGGAAAACAGTTTTCAAGAACTATCCAACACAGTATTGTCATGCAAAAACTTGCTCTGCAGGCAGATTTATACCAGGATTGAGAAGTGAAGCAGTCCAGAGAAGAGTTTAATCACAACATAACTGGGGGAAGAAAAAGCAACATACTGTCTTCTCTGAAATTGGTGTAAGGAACAGAATAGGTTTCACCTGAAGAGACACACCAGCAGAAAACCTTCCCCTAGGCCCACCTGCCTCCCAAGGAAAAAAAAGTTTCCTAGCACTCCACAGTCAGAACACATCTCTCTCCATTACTTAATCCAGACCTCTCTACATAGAGCCTTTCCTCATAATCTACAGGAAAACACCTTTTATTCTTTATACAAGCTCTTTTCATGGCCCCAACAGCTCTGCATATTGCACCCCACAAGCACACAGACCACAGGACAAGGACAGTGCAGTGCAAGCCCTGCTGTATTTGATTCACCACACATCCATGCACTATTCCTTCAAATTCCCCTCAAATCTTGACCAAACATCAAAAGCCATCTGGGGGGAGGGGAAATCACAAAATCCAGATTGTCTCTTAAATTCAAAAACAGCATTTATAGTGTATGAGGGGAAAAAAGCAAACCCTTTCTACTTGCCTATCCTTTGGGTTTTCCAGAGGTAACAGATCTCATCTCTTTGATTCTTTTCCCCTTTGCACACCTGAAACGAGGACACTACCCTTGTTCTCCTCAGCTTGACTGCACCTAAGATTCCAACACTTTTGCCAGTAAAAATAGCTCAGCACCAGAAGCAGCCATTACTAAAATCTGCTGCTGCATTTCCACAAATTCTATTTCCATATGCTGAATCACTCATTTCAGTACAACATATTTTAGGCTTTTTTTTTAATGTTGTTTTAAAAACACTGGGCATAAACTTAGTTTTGAGCATATTTTTGGTCTAACAAATCTCAACTGTCATAATTTTAATATTTCAGCAAAGCAGTTTTAGCAATCAAATTTGTCTAGAAGGGTTTTAAATACCTCCTTTAGTTGTTTTTATTCATGTTCATATAATAACATCATCAAGGTGTTTTTGTCAATGCTTATATTGTCATTCAGAGACAAAAGCATTTGAAAGATAAGCTGCATTCTTCAGAGCAATGACCTTACTTTACCAGTCTGATGAACTGCACTCAATTGCTAGGAACAAAATTAATCATGGGATGCTGAGATGCTGTCAGAAATCAGATACAGGCTGGCTGTAATCACCATGCACTGCTGGTCCAACACCCAGCAGGGACTGGGGCCCCTCAGCCTGAGCAGGAGCAACGAGGGCAATCAGGAACGTGTGGCTGAGACACCGAACATCTGCTGCCCGACGCACATTTCCCATCTCCCCAGGTCAACAGCCAGCCCTGACAGGGAGAGGATGCCGGGCTCTGCTCAGAGTTTCACATCACAACACACTTCCCAGCACAGGAAAGACATGGAGCTGCTGGAGTGAGACCAGAGGAGCCACGGAGATGCTGCCAGGGCTGGAGCCCCTCTGCTCTGAGCCAGCCTGGCACAGCTGGGCCTGCTCACCTGGACAGGAGAAGGCTCCAGGGACACCTCAGAGTCCCTTTTGGGGCCTGAAGGGGCTCCAGGAGAGCTGCAGAGGGACTGGGGACAAGGCCTGCAGGGACAGGACACAGGGAATGGCTCCCACTGCCACAGGGCAGGGCTGGATGGGAGATTGGGAATCAGGAATTGTGGAATCCATCCCTGGAATGGATTTCCCAGAGCAGCTGTGGCTGCCCCTGGATCCCTGGCAGTGCCCAAGGCCAGGCTGGGCAGGGCTGGGAGCAGCCTGGGACAGTCCCTGCCTGTGACACAGGGTGCAATGAAATGGTCTCTAAGGTCCCTCCCAGCTCCAGCCATTCTGGGATTCCACAGCTGCTGCCCCTGGCTCAAAGATGCTGCCAGTTACCACCAGCAAACTCCTACACAGGGAAGAGACAGGGAAAAACTCTGCACAGCCTGGACTATCTCATCTTCTGCACTAGTATCAAAAAACCCACAGATTTATGATAAACAGACCTCTAAAAAAAGGAAATCATTTATTATCTTCCTTTTTCTAGACAGTGTCAGATTGTCCACAAACTGCCTTTGGCAATTTTTAACCCACACAAAAGACATCTGGAGACAACTGTGCTGTGAGGGAATGATTCCTTTCTGAGGGAGAGGGCAGGAGATGAGAAGTGGACATAAGAACTGTAGATTCCAGACACTTTCTGACAACAGCAGCTCCACACATCGATCCAACCTTGGATAACACTGACCCATCTTCAGATACTTTCACCTTGATGGGGCAGGAAGACAAGTAATAGCAGGAGGAAAAGACAGCATCTAACTTGTTCAGCAGCACAAAACAACTAGCTGGAAATCCATCTCTGAGGGCCTGGTGAGGCACTGTAGTTTACTGCTGTGTTCCTACATGGAAGCTATGGAAGCAGCAGGATAGGAAAATTATACCTTTGTAGTATTATACTACTGCTACTAATTTTAAAAACAAACAAAAAAAACCCTGAAGGCAGCAAACCCACACACATGAAAAACACCTCTGCCTTCTCAGTACAGCTTATTTCCACCCTATCTCCTCAGAAAAAAAAATAAATTAGAATCTATTTTTGCATACATCACCTACATATAAGGAGGTTGTATACTCAAATGGATCATTTAGGCCAGCAGTTTGAAGCTTGCAGGTGCCTGAATACAGAACTGCTCATCAGACAGAAGTGCCCTGATCACTTTCAGCACAAGTCAAAATTTATCACCTCTCCTGTCATTCTCCCTAAATGCCTTCCAAGCCACTTCTAAAATACCTGGAATGCAGAAAGAACAGCTTCTCTGAACTTCTTCTTGAAGTCTAAATACGTAGCAGGTTTGAGCTTTCTAAACCTGGTGACTAAAGGCTACCAACTTCACAGGCAGCTTATCCACATGTGGTCAGTGACAGGCAGTAACCCTGGGAATCAATTCAGAGAGCTCACAACAAATAAGCAAGAAACAAGACAGAGACCAAAGCTTCAAGAGAGAAAGTAGGCTGGTACAACAGCTGAAAGAGATGGACTCTGAAAGTAAAATGGCATGTCTCAGGTCAAGACAAGGAGGGCTTTTTCCAGAAGAAAAAAAAAGTGATAGAACATTCAAGAAACAGCAAGAAAATAGTGCTTAAAATCAGAGCACATTTCCCAGTAGGTTCATGTCAGCACCAAACACAGATAAGTAAGCTGCTACACACAACATTCACATTTCCATGCAGCCTGTGCTTACTGCTGTGGCTGTTTTCACAAACTTGGTACCACACAAAACAATCCCTGAGGAGTTCATCGGGTCCCGCAGAACCACCCACAGCAGGGCTACAAACTCACTGCACAACACACTTAACAATCACACCAGCTTAAGGTGTTCCTGTTCATATTCCAGTCAGGCCTGGAAAGAGTCTCCTGCAACCACAGCTGTGACTCCTGACCGCTGAACACCTTGAATAATGGAAACCACAGGAGCACCGGGATCATTATATACACAGTTACTCTGCTTCAGAACAAAACAGGACACTCACAGGAACATCTCATGCAGCACAGACTTACAGGCTCAGGACTCTTGATTTTATTATTCATCACACGCACAAACATAACCCAGGAGTCAACAGGAATCTAAGAAATCCCATCAACTCTACAGGTTTGATAAAGACTATGGAACATGTGCATCACCCTAGTTGTAATGTAACAAGTCACAGAACGGTTCACACGGCTCCAGGAAAAAAAAAGTGGTAAAAACAGGAGTACAGGGAAACAACAACTCGTAAAGAGGTGAGAGCCGAGCAAGGCGAGCAGTCAACACCCACCATCAGGGAGTAAAATGAACAAAACTACAAACACCTCAAAAAGTGATCAAATATAACAACAACAGGCGTTAACAAAAGGTATTAATCCCTACCCGTCCCAACTCTTTCCTCTTTTGTTTTCCACAGATGCCTCATGAAGTGATCACAGGATCCCGGCGCAAGTCCTCAAGAAACAAACCGCGCTTCCTTTCCCAGCAAGTCTCGGATACAACTCCGTGCCCAACAAACGCTCCCGCACTCGCAGCAGGGCAGAGCCCGGCAGGAGCACGGCTCCCCACGGCTGTCCCACTGAGAGAAAGCGCCCCAGGACAGCCCTGCCTCCTCCAGCCGCTAAAGCCGAGCAAACGCTCTGCACGGAATTGCTCCAGGAGCACAAACAGCAGCGGCTGCAGCTTTAGCCCCGATTCCTGCGGCCCCGAGCACTCGCCACAGCAGCACCGATGCCAACCGGCGCTGACCGCGCTGACACGGACCCTCGGGTACCGCCATCAACAACGGCGTGCCAGCCCTAACCAACGTGGGAGATT
Organism: Zonotrichia albicollis; assembly: GCF_047830755.1. Classification (NCBI taxonomy): domain Eukaryota; kingdom Metazoa; phylum Chordata; class Aves; order Passeriformes; family Passerellidae; genus Zonotrichia; species Zonotrichia albicollis. The sequence continues at coordinate 1,639,265 of NC_133847.1, forward strand.
TAAAAGCTGCGTCCGCACAGACACGGGAAAAATAAACATGAAAGATGAGGCCATTAACCGGACGGAGAAAGGCCCTGAGACGCATCGCGGCACCGCGACCCGCGGCCTTCCCGCCGCAAGCGCGGCGGCCTCAGGATCCGCTCCCTGCCCGTGCCCCATCCGGCCCCCGCGGGCCCGGCAGGCCGCGACCCCGCCGCCCCGGGCCCGCGCTGCCCTGCGGCCCCTCCCCCCACAGGCCGGACTACCCTGCCAGGCCCAGGCCTCGGCCCGCCCGCCCGGTCCTCGTCGCCCGTTCCTTTCCGCGCCGGCCCCGCGGGTGCCGCCGGGGCCGTTCAGGCGAAACGCTGCGGCCCCGCGCGCGGCCTCACCTGCGGCGGCGGCGGCCGGGCCCGGGCAGCGGGAGGCGATCGGTCCGCAGCGCACAACGAGCCGCTCCAGCGCCCCGGCCCCGCCCAACCCGCCGACCGCCGACACCCATTGGCTGCGGCGCGCACGTGCCCCGCGCGCCATTGGCTCCTCCGCCCGTCCGTCAAGTGCCGGCCGGGGGCGGAGCCTACCGCGCGCCGGGGGGAGGGGAGCGGGGCCGGGTGCGGGGAGCGAGAGCAAGGCCGGGGAGCGGGGCTGGGAGCGAGAGCAAGGCCGGGGAGCGGGGCCGGGAGCGGGGCCGGGGAGCGTGGCTGCTGCCGCACCGCGGAGCGGGCAGCGCCCGGGGTGGAGGGGCCCCGCCGCGCAAACAGAGTGATCTCCCGGGGCGGCCCGGAGCTTCGGAAAGGGCCGGTGCGCCCCGCCCGCGCGTCCGGCTGGCTCTGTGGAGAGGAGCCCGGAGGGGAACGTGCCTCCTGTGGCCGGCCGGGCTCTTGGAGCAGGAGAAACGGGAGTGGTGCCCTGTGCGGGGAGCCAGGCTCGCGTGGAAGATGCAGCACGGCAGCCCTGGGCCCGGCGGCCGCGGGCAGCGCTCCCGGTAACCGAGGCTCTCCTCGGCCGAGGGGCAGCGGCAGCCGGAGCCCGGGCACGGGGAATCTCCACGGGCACAACCCGCGGGAATGCCGGCTAGGAGATGAAATGCTTCCTGTGTAAATGAGATGCAAATGATGATCTGTCAGAGAAACTGGTGGCCAGTGCTTCGCTGTGCTCTGAGAAATTCTGCAGCGCCCCGAAGGGACCAGCTGCCCAAGAGTTTTCCCTCTTCCGTTTTCACTTTTCGTAACCAAGGGCATCCCTTTGTATCTGCACTATTTTCCCTGCACAGGAGACATCTGTGAGAGCAAAATTCCACTATTCTACAGAAAAAGAAGTACTTTTGTCATTGCCAACAGTAGTCTGCAATAATAATACTCCAGTACAAAGCATGCTTACTGTGTGACATGTAAGCTTCAGGTCTGTAAATCCTGCGTTAAGGTGCTCAACTTTGGGGACGAAAAATCAGAACACTTCTGCATTACAATACGTGATGTTCCTTTTCATTCACAGAAAACTCATCATTTGAGTTTTACTTAGTTGAGTGACATATCAGAAAATCAAATTTCTCCTCCTCTAGCTCCTTTCTTGAGTCTAGAAGAGTGAGATCTCTCTCACCTGAAGGATGGGAATTTCAGCAAGACAGGAGTTTGTGTTCTTTGGTATTTCCGTGCACACATGTGGAAGTACTCTGTCTACTGGAATACGTGGCACATTACTCAATGAAAATACAATTATCTTTCTCTGCCTATCCTGATGTGGCTTCTATCAAGACCTTGTCTGGTAAATTCCCAACATGGTTGCACTGATGTTTTCTGGTTTAACTACCCAGAAACCCCTTGAAATGGCCCTGTTCCATTGGGCCATGTTCCAATCTTTCACATGTGACAGCCAGGGACAGCCCAGCCTCTGCCACAGGCAACGGGCACAGTGTGACAGAGATCCCAATGTTCAGCTCCACCAAGAGCCTACTGAGGATGTTAGATTAAGAGCAATGTTAAAAACATTGCCATTTGCTTTTCCTCTCTACAGTAGCTCTTAGTGCCAGATGGGGAATCCTCACATGAAAATTCCAAGCCTGACAGGTTTGGAAATATCCTTCAAGGCCTCATAAAACATTAAAGATGTTTGTGCATCTGTTATTTGCTCATCCTGCCAGCCCCAAAATCACAATATTGTCATTCACATCAGTGGCAGCTTTCTTTTACTGTAAATTTGATGTTTTCCTTGTATCATCCAGGTTTTAATTAACAATCTCATTCTTGGACATCAGGAGGATCTCAAATCTTAAAAAATTGAGGCCATGAGCACAACACTGCAAAAAGTGTTGATGCCTTTATCTTTTGACAGGGTATTTGCAAACTCATAATTTCATCTATCACCATAAATACTTATTTAACATGTGCTGGCAATTAAAAGGTGTCCTTTGAAACAGTGTGTCAGTTTTAAAAACAATTATCTCTTTTTGTTATTATGCTTTTTGCTATATATATTAATGGTCTGTTATAGTGTTTCAGTTCAATATGAAAACATCAGCCTGAAGGTTTCATGATAATGTGGAACTTTAGCAAGGTAAAGCCAAGTGTCATGTCTGAAATCATCTCAAGATAGTGCAACATGAATGCCACAGGTATTTTTGGTCATGCCATTTCTTGGGATACCTTGAAACATGAAAAAAGCTCAATGAAAACAGGGTGACCCAGGAAGCTCTTGGTGAACGTGGTTCTGACACAGGAGGGAAATGTGCAGTGGGAATTGATGGGTGGAAGCAGCACCATAAGGACAAATGGTCGTACCTGGCTGTGAATAAACCCAGAATCATAAAATCACAATGTCCTGGATTGGAAGGGACCCTCAGGGATCATTGATCCAGCCCCTGTCCCTGCCCAGCCACCCCAACACCCCCACCCTGAGCAGCCCTGGGAGCTCCCGCAGCTCTGGCAGCCTTGGCACCATTCCCTGGGCAGCCTGGGCAGTGCCCAGCAGCCTCGGGGGGCAGAACCTTGCCCTGAGCTCCATGCCAAGGCCTGGCACAGCTGCAGCCCTTGCTGGGCTCCTGTCCCTGTGCCAGAGCAGAGCTCAGCCCCTGCCCCTGTGCCTGCCCTGGGGAGGAGCTGCAGCCCCCGAGGAGCCTCCCCTCAGTCTCCTGGGCTGCAGCTGAACCAGCCAAGTGCCCTCAGCTGCACAGTCTGGGTTATAGAAGGCGAGATGATGGATGGATGGATGGATGGATGGATGGATGGATGGACGGATGCCTAAAGGCGCAGATGCCACAAAGAGAACAGCAGGGAGGCTCCAGAAGCCGCCTTATCACGAGTGCACTCTCTCGGCTACAGCCGTGAGCGGCCGCTCCCCGCACACGCTCGCAGTGGGCAGTGCCGGCTCCGTAGCCACTGAGGCCCCAGGCTCCGGCGGCTGTGAGCGCTGCTTAGCCTCGGAGCACAGCGCCGTCACTCCCAGCGGTACCGCTCGGCCGCCGCCGGACGCCACGGCCCGCTGCCCTGGCCCGGCTCTGAAATGGCGGACGGCGGAGGGGGCGGGGTCTGTTATGGCCCCGCCCACGCCCGCCGCGTTTCCCCCCCCGAGCCCTCAGGAGTGAAATGGCGGCATCGGGTGGTCCGGCCGTGGAATTTTTTGGGCACTTTTCGTCTGGCCCCTCACCGGCTGCTGACTCCAGGGCACAGGGGTACTGCGAGCGCTGGAGCGTCCTGGGCAGCTGCCATTGCCCTCATCTCCCGCCTTTATTCAGCATGAGACAGCTGGGGCTATTCAGCCTGGAAAAGGGGAAGGACCTCAGAGTCCCTTCCAGTGCCTAAAGGGACTCCAGGAGAGCTGGAGAAGTCTTTTGGACAAGTGCCTGGTGTGCCAGGACAAGAGAGAATGCATTCCCACTGTCAGAGGGCAGGGCTGGACGGGATATTGGGCAGGAATTGTTCCCTGTGAGGGTGGGCAGGCCCTGGCACAGGGTGCCCAGAGCAGCTGGGGCTGCCCCTGGATCCCTGGCAGTGCCCAAGGCCAGGCTGGGCAGGGCTGGGAGCAGCCTGGGATGGTGAAAGGTGTCCCTGCCCATGGCAGGGGTGGCACTGGATGGGCTCTAGGGTCCCTTCCAGCCCAAACCATTTCCTGATTCTGTGATTCCCCTGGAAAGGTGCCCTGGCCTCTTCCAGCCATCCCTCCTTAGCTCCTCTGTGTCTGGATTTCTTTCTGTTCTCCAGGGTTTCGCATGTTGTTCTCTGATTCCTCACCTCTATGAGATCACCTTCACTCTCCTGTGTCTTCCTCTCCACAGGCTTTCAGCCCCTGTTCTCCATTATTCTCTGGTTCACCCCATCTTTCTCAACACATGCCCCAGCTCTGTTCCCAGGCTTTGCTTATCGACCCTTTCTGATTCTTCATCTTTTGGTTTGTGACTCCATCACCCAGACTTGAGGGCTCCTGTATTGCTCCACTGACAGCATCCTTCTAGATAACTCTTTTCTTTCTGTGGTGTTTCCTTGTGCTCTCCTTGGTCTTCCTGGTGTCCTGTTCCTTGATGCTTTTGTCTTTGTTCCAAGTGTTATTTCCTCCCCTGAGGAGGAATAATACCCTCTGTCTGGAGCAGTTTGCCCTCTTTGGAATTCCCTTCTGGCCATTTGCAGAAGGATGGACTCACCCTTGCTGCTTCACTCCCATAGGAGTCACCTTCCCTGAGGTTACCTCTGACTGCTGTTCTTGTTCTGCCTCTGCTGTCATTTCACTTGTGAGGTGAATTATGTCACCTGGAGCATCATTTGTCTCTGGTTTGTCTCTAGTTGTGCTGCAGAAAGATCACCCCCATTTACATTCCCAGTGACTTGTGGAACTCTTTCTGGATTTCCTGAGGTGACTGAAGAGAATGCCAGGCATGGCTGTGTGAGCCCTGAAGCAGCACTGCCACCAGCAGCACAATGGCTGAGGAACGTGTTGGTTCAGGCTTCTCTGCACTGAGCTGCTCTAATTAAATGAGCCACACAATAATTTACAGATAGACGTGGAAAAGTTTTAATTCAATTTAAATGTGCAGTTATTATAAGTTGTTATTGAAGCTGATTTTTCCCTCACTCTTTGGTTTCTCTTTTCCTTTATGTATTAATGACCTCTGCAAATATCACCCCCAGATGTTTTTTGTGCAGCAGCCACCATCTATTAGCCTAGATTCTGAAATAATCTCCTTTAAAATTTATCAGTAGGTAAAAGATTTAACAGGAAAACAACAAAATGTGAGGAAGCAAGCCAGAAGCTTTCCTGGTTGCCAGGAGTCATCTTTATTTCAAGCTCATAATTTATGAAGGCTGTGGTTGTGTGTGGTTTTATTCTGGTTGTGAATGAATTTGTAGCAGAGTTGTATCTGTCCAGTGAGCTGTTGGTGTGAAAACGCTTTGTCAGACTGTCAGACAATATTAATTACATTTATGATAATTTTCCAGGAAGATATTAAGCAGTAGTAAAATGCATAGTAAACACACTGATTAATTTACTTTTTTTTGTTTCTCCAACAGCTTAGGGAAAGCACCTGGTTTTTTTGTACTTTTGAATGTTTGACAAAACCTACCACTCACTATGGCACTATGTGTGGTAGTATGAACTAGCAGTGGGGAGTTTTGAAGAGCCTGATGTGTGCTTTAATAATGTTATTGGAGAGTGGTTTATTAGTCTTGAGGTCAAGCATTCCAAGCACAAAACCAGAGAATGGATCAGGAGCAGCCCTGGGGAAGGACTTGGGCTGTTGGTGGGTGAGGGCTCAGGCTGCCCCAGAAACCCCCCTGTGCTGGGCTGAGCCCCAGTGTGGGCAGCAGGGCAGGGGGAGATTCTGCCCCTGGGCTCAGCTCAGACCCCACCTGCAGAGCTGCCCCAGCCCCAGCAGGAGGACGTGGGGCTGCTCAGTGTGTGGCTGTGCTGTGGCTGTCAGTGCTACTGCTGATGGCTGGGATGTTTTGCTCCTGTTTCCAGCAATATGGTTTGTGTTTACATGCTGAACACTTTTCTGAATAGCTGGGGTGTCTTAAGGATGTCTGCTCACATGACCCACATTAGCTGTGGCCCTCAAAGGGGTTAACTTCAGAAATTCCAGCCATCCAGTCAGGAGCTTGCTAGGTGTTAGAGCAGTCAGGAGATCATGTCCTCAGCACCTGTGCAGGTGCTCCCCCAGCAGGGAGCTGGACTGGCCTGAGCTGTGCCGTGGCTTCAGGGATGGAGCACTGAGCTCTCTGTGCAGGCTGGAGCCCACCACAGTGGCTGTCAGAGCCCAGCAGGGAGGGTGAGCATGACCATCCCTGAGCATCAGTCAGACCTGACCAGGCTCTGGTGGAGCCCTGCCAGCTGTCAGTGGGGTCAGCCCTCCTTGCAGCAGCAGGTCTGCAGCTGAGACTCTTCCTGTGGGTTGGGATGCCCAAGAGAACTCCTGGAGGCTGAGCCCTTGCCTCAGTGTGAGGGATTCTGTATCTGGAATAAGTGTTCTAAAATATTCAGAGTTCTCAAGTCAGTTGGGCAGCACCAGCTCTGTTTAACATCATGAATTTGTATTCAAAGGCTGGCTAAGCCTTAATTGATTTATCTGCTTTAAATGGCTTACAAAATAAATATCATTTGAATATATTATTTCATAGCATTGTAGATTCATAGAACCTCCTGAGTAGGAAGGGAGCAAATGGATCATCAGCTCCTGGCCCTGCACAGGACACCTCAACAATCCCCACCTGGGGATTGCTGTCCAAATACTCCTGGAGCTCTGGCAGCCTAGGGCCTGTTGCCATTCCCTGGGGAGCCTGTTCAGTGCCTGACTACCCACTGGGGGAAGAACCTTTCCCTAATATCCCATCTAAACCTCCTCTGGCAAAGTTTTCCAAGATTCCATGACAGAAACCAAGCACAATCTCTAAAAAATCCCTCACAAGAACAGCCTGGAGATGCTGCAAAGCACTGGAGCTCCTGGGGAAAATTCATCCCCAGTTGAAGCTGAGGCATATCAGCCACCATGGTCATGTGTGAGGACTCAGCTGTGGCCCAGACTGATTCCAAATGGCCTCGGGCTCCTCCAGCATGGCCTTCAGATGGTGTCACATCTGAAGCTGACAGGCCCTTCCCATCCTTCCTCTGCAGCTTGCTGAGCTGGCTGTGATGTGGGTAACTGTCACCTGTCCTATATGACAATTCTGTGATAATTAATTGTCCTGTACTGTTGGTCTGCTGTGTCCCAACGTGAGCTCTGGTTCCAGTCAGGGCTCAGCAGTGGATGTGTGTGTTGCTGCTGCTGCCTGCAGGATTGCTGTGGGAAAAGGTGCAATGGAGTTTGAACCAGGTGAGCACAGGGCTGCTGAACAAAGTCAGACTTTCCTGTGACACCACAATGCCTCAGGATCTGCCGAGAGCAATAAAGAATAACATTTCCCTACTTTATAGGTTAAGGTCATGCATTTGATGTTTGTATCATTGCTACTTACCTAGCTATTAGATAAAACTCTAAAACAGCTTTTAATAGCAGAGCTGTGTAAAAGGTGGGGGAAAAAAGCCAATGTGACTAAATAATTTCTCTTTATAAATGTGACAAGATCTTCACCTCTGTATTGCTTTATTTTTTTTAAGGTGTTACCCTGCTCATTAGTGGGTAACTGGGCTTCAAGGTTTGGTTTATTTGAAGAGCTAAATTTGATAATAAACTGAAGCCAAGGCCACAGTGTAGACCAAGATTTCTTTTCAAATGACAGAATCCTGTATCTCGGAAGGATGAAAAGCTGTCAGTGTTTAAAGACTTACAACACAGTGCTTTTTGAGTTTATGGATTTTTGGGTGTACAAATTCTTCTGTTTTGAAGTCCCTCTAGAAGGCATGATGATTCTTGTTTCTGTCTTCAGGGTTCTTCTCTTTAATGGAAACTAATGCTTGCAATTATTACAGTAACACTAGTATAAAATTTTAAAATTATTTGTTTTAAATGTAACTTTTTCCTAGGGACCGAATGTCAATAATTTCTGAAACTGGAAGAAGTAACTTTTGCCATCAGTTCACCTTTGCAGTTAAATAACTAAGCATGGAAACAAATGGCTCTAAAAAATATTTGTAAAATCTTTGCAAATGTTAACTTTTTAAAAATAAAAGCTCTATTATTTGAATGTTGATGTGAACCATGGCTTCAGAATAGAATATGCAAGAGGAAGAATGCTCTGATAGTTTTCTGTCTTCCTCAGTGAGGAGAGGGCATATGATGTGATAAAGGCTTTTAGAGCAGGTTCTTAAATCAGCTTTCCTCATGCAACTTAACAGCATCATTTTAGGGACCTTGTTCTGTTGTCTATTACAACGAATGGACCTTAATGCTTTTCCTTCCTTCAGTTTTGGGTTTCTACATGAGCTTCCCCACTGCCATGACCTGGCTGATCTGCATGGTATGTCTTTAATTTAAATCTAGCAGCAAACTAGAGTGCTGAATGCAGAAGTAGGGTTCTAAGTTAATGACTTAGGGACACATGAAAATATCATTTATTCACTTTCTAAATCACCTCTGCCATAAAATTTCCAAGGTAGCAACAGCAGGGTTATATTTTCTTTCAGCATAGCTGTGGGAACTCCTGGGGTCTGAGCGGACGCCAGTTTGTCCACATAGACAAAGGAGCAGCTTTTTTTTGCTATTGCAATGGGATGATTTTATGGTGATACTTTATTCCCTAATCATCTGCTTTGTGCCCCCAAAGGGCTGCTGTAGCTCTGAAACAGAGCCAGGAGGGGCACAGGTCCATTCAAACCTCTCTGCCCGGGTGCTTGGGCTGCAGCATGACCAGGACACCTCATTGTTCCTTTTGATGGATTCCTTTTGTGCCAGCTCAAAACAAGAGGGGGTTTTTCCCCATTCCCCTAGTCTGGAGGTTGTACCAGGAATCCTCTTGGCAGCTGTGAGAGACAACTGCAGACTTTGAAAAGTTAAAGAGGTTTGTTAAACCTTGACAAAAATACAGCAAAGGACTACATAAGGAAAAAGCTGCAGAGCTGGGAGCTGCCCCTCGTGCACACCACATTGCCAGTTCATCTTCAAGGTGGATGCTCAGTCTTTTATACCCCTGGGGTTGCATCAGCCAGCCCTGGCCCTTCCCAAAGTCTGTCAGTCAGCTCTTTGCCATTTATCAATGGAGAGTGCTTTGTAACTGGATTGGAGGGCAGGTGTTGCCATGCCTCACCCCCTAAGCACCCCCAAGCTTTTCCATTCCCAGCTGCCCCATGCAAGGACACATGTGCACACCTTCTTTTTTACCTGCCCTAGACATCCCAGGCTGTCTGATGGTCACAACACAGGGGGGGAAAGGGAACTATGGGAGAACAGAGGACATCTAAACTACAATAACATAACTATACATCACTAAAGCTTTTCTTAATATTCACACAGTAGTTATCTTTTAATTGTGAGAACCAATAATCTCATTATCCATCTATAACAGCAGCTTTTGTTTGTTTGTTTGTTTTCCTTGAACTGTTTCGATTTTGGGGTTTTTTCGGCCCGTCCAGGGAGCTGGGCTGCCCCAAACCAATCTCGGAGAAGCTGAACCAACACAAGAGAGGACCCTAAAAACCACGAGTGATTCTTGTTGTGAGGAAGAGTGCAGTGCCAGAAAGGTTCCTGTCTGTCCCTCCCGAGTGGCTGCGTTGGCTCCTGTTCCTCCCATTCCCTGAGGCAAAGGGGGCAGCCCTGCTGGGGGATGGGGTTAAGGCTTGAAACTCCCACATCTGGTGTTTGTACAATCCCTTTCTGTGCCTTGCGGACACCTCTTGGGGTTTTTTCTTCGTTAATAAACAGTTTGGGGTTTTTTCACTTTCACCCACTGGTTTCCATTTCTCATTAGCAAAAAGGATTACTGGCGCCCTTCTCTTTAGAGGAAACACTCATTTCAGAGTGTTTTCTCCTCAATTTGTCTCCAAACTGAGACAATAACTGAAATAATACCTACAAAAATCCAGCGTTTACTTGTTATTTTGTAGCATACTAAGATTACAGAGTTGGGCTGGTCATGCTCGGCAAGAAGTATTTTTGCAATTTAAAATCCTTAATTGCCACGAATTCAAGAGCTATTTACTTATTTGCTTGGAATTTTCTGTCTGATTTGTGTGACTTTATCTCAGCTCCATGTCTAATCAGCTGTGGCCTCAGTGTTATATCATGGATTGACCTGCATTAGTCAGTCTGTCTTTACAAACTGCCTGGTTGCAGGGTGATGCTAAACTGGTATACTGCTACATTCCCTGCCTGGAAGCTGGGTCTCTTAAATACAACTTTTTTGATTTGTTGGCTTTTTTAGGTTTTTTTAAGCACTCAGCCATGTACAGTTTAATTCATCTGTGGAGGGAGCTCTACCAAACTCCCCTGTGAGTATCTGTTGTTGCTGGCCCAGGTGAGCTGTCCCTTCTGGCCCTGTCCAGTCCAGGTCACTGGGCTGGCTGTGGTCCTGCCTGGCAGCAGAGGAAGTTCTTCCCCAGCCTGTCCTAACAGCAAACATTCAGGAAGGAAACATGGATTAAAACCTGGGGCAGTTTTAGCTGGCAACCAGTATTGGATGTATTTGCTTACCACAGAATCATTAGCCCTGTGAAATACCTTCAGAACCATGAAGCTAATCCCCCCATGCCCACTAAACCATATCCCTAAGGGCCATGGCAACTCATTTTTTGAACACTTCCAGAGTTGGTGTCTCCACCACTGCCCTTGGCAGCCTGCTCTAACCTTCACCACTCTTCCAGGGAAGAAATTCTTCCTGATGTCCAGCCTAACCCTTCCCTGGCACAGCTTGAGGCTGTTTGCTCTTGTCCTGTCATTTGTCCCTGGGAGCAGATCCTGACCCCTGGGCTGTCCCCTCCTGTCAGGAGCTGTGCAGAGCCACAAGGGCCCCCTGAGCCTCCTTTGCTCCAGGCTGAGCCCCCCCAGCTCCCTCAGCCCATCCTGGGGCTCCAGAGCCTTCTCCAGCTCCATTCTCATGTCTGGACGTGCTCCAGCCCCTCAGTGTTTCTTGTATGCCAATTACACAGTCAAGGCACTAAAGATTAAGACCCTCTATGATTTGTGTGACAAATGTTTAATTGAAAAGACTTAGTTGTCACTAACTTCAATGTTCTCCATGCCTTTACAGTTCATCCTGGCATTCCAGTGATGGGATAGTAAAAATAAAACCCCGTTTTGGAACTTCCTTTGCTCCACCACAGTTCAATGCAGTTTGAATTTTACTGCTGCATATTTCTCCTTGTGTAACTCTGGAAATAATAGTGCATCAGGATTAATAAATTTCAGCTTTTGGATTAGGTTATTCCAAGTAATTCCCTGGGACTCCTGACAGGAATGCCTCACCAGCAGCACAGTGTCCCTGCCCATGGACATCATGGTTGTATTTCTGAGCTTTCATCAACTACATTTATTTCCTGGATTAGGGTCAGGATTTTTGATGATTTTAGGAGAAATTGGTTCCTGTCACCTGCCTGATAGAGCAGATAAAGTAGACCTGTCCAATGTAAGTACTCAGGCAGCTTCAAGAAGGAAGGGATGTGGCTTGTGGGCAGTAAGGGCTCTGGGTGAATTAAATTAAAAATTTCCTGGTATGGCACAGTGTCAAATTATGAAGATTTTGCAGGGTTTTATTGCTTGTAGTAGAGGTGTCAGTTTTGGAATGTCTTGAACTAACCTTGTGATTATCCACAGAAATGATTGCCATGTCCCACAGGGTTCCTTCCCTCTGGCCACCAGAACTTTTACTGCTGCCATGTTTGCTCCTCAGCTCTGCACATATTTAGTTTAGAGATGTTAGGTTTAATTTGCAGGCCTGTTCCTCAAAGGGAGCCTTTTTGGAGCTGTAAGATGAGTGTGTACAACACAGAAATCCAGACTAAACTCCTGTAATCTTTGCAGTTCTGTTTTTGTGGAGGTTTATTGGAATTGTTTTATTGTTCCTTGCTGCCACCAGAGAGCAAAGTGCAGTGGGTATCAGCATTTCTGAGGGACTTTTGTCTCAGCAGAATATTTTGTTCTCATACTTTGAAGATAATGAAGTGAGTCATTGTCTTTACATCTCATGTGATTTATTACAGACATACATTGCTAATGCTTTCCAAGAGAGAAAACAGACCTTTTGTTCAGACTTGTGGCTTTGAACTAGTGGGCTGGTTGGGAGTTTGCTTAACTAGGGAGTTGCTTTGATTTGCTCTTTTAATCAATGTACTGAGAGCACTTCAGCAGACAATGGAGCTCATAGAAAGTTTTTGATCAGTTTCATAGGAATATCTCTGCTTTGGCATCAAGGATGAATAAATTCATCAGCAGCTTTTAGTCTTTAAGGATACATCAATGTTTTGTTCTCTTTCTGAAAGCATGAGGTTTGCCCGCTCTGGGTACAGGTCGGGAACTCTGATAAAAGAGTAGATGTTTTCTTCAAGATTTGACATCTTGAAGAAAACAATGTCAGTTTGTGAAGCTTTGGGAGAGCAGAATACTGCCTAGACTGACCATCAGTACACATGGCGCTGTAACATCTCCAACCCACTCTGCCATTAGCATTTCCTAGAATCACAGAATTGTTTAGGTTAAGAAACACTTTTAAGATCATCAAGTCTGTGTCCCTAAGTACCACATTCATGTGTTTTTCAGGCATTTCCAGGGATGGTGACTCCACCAATGCATTGGGCAGCCTGTGTCAGGGCTTGACAACCGTTTCCAGGCAGAATTTCCCCCCCATATCCAACATGAACCTCCCCTGGAACAAGCTGAAGCTGTTTCTCTCCTCCTGTCCCTTGTTCCCTGGCAGCACAGCCTGACCCCACCTGGCTGCACCCTCCTGTCAGGGATTGTGGAGAGCCACAAGGTCCTCCCTGAGCCTCCTTTTCCCCAGGCTAATTTGATGTATCTACTAATGACCTACTTCATCTTTTGCCATGAAGATTACAAAGTGGAGTTATAGCAAGAAATAAAATAAAAGGAAAATACAGGTTAGATACTTGTCTTAAGCCAAAGGATTTACTTCTAAGGGCAAGTACTAAATTACTGCCAAGCATAGGATGGGATGTTTGGAGGAGGAAGGAGTCCTGTGAGCTGTCAAGGAGCTCCAGTCAAAGGCAGAGATACTTGTGCTGTAACAGAAGATGCTCATAACCTTTGTTGGATGCTCCATGGTCACAGGAGTAGTTCTGCAGAGGACAGGGGAAGAATGGGACCATTATCCAGCCCCCATAATAAACACTTCCCTCTCTGCCCACTGCAGCAATTCTTTCCCTGGTCCATGTTTAATGCCACTAATAGCAAGTCTGTAGACCTGATGTGCCACCTTTTGTTATTCTTGCTCCAATTCAAGTTTGTCAGTAAGGGTTTTAAGCTAGGAAAAGGTGTTTGAAATGCTGTCTGTGCCTGTAGTGTAGAGAAGGGTGAGAACCATGGGGCCACCAGATTACCTCTTGGAATAAACTGTTTGGTTCATCCAGGGGGAAATCCCTTCTAGGACTGAAGACTTCAATTCCCATAGTTTTCATGGACCACTAGGAAAACAAAATTGCACATATTTTGTTCTCAGAATACATGTATCACTTACAGCTTTGTAATAGTATGATATTGATTGAATCTTAATTTCTTGGCTGTAAGAGGTGCTGGGATCCAGCACACAATTGCCTCTATGCATTAATGTCTGTTAGAACCACAGTGAAATTTGGAATTAATTGGTTGGACATTAAGATATTTGAGTTGTGTCTGGTGGGTTTTATGTTGAATTCTCCCTCTTGTGTGAGGAGCTATTTCGGCCAGATTATAGGAAGTAATGCTGGTGACATGGTGTGGCATGTGTCACACAGCGTGTTTTCAACTTCACAGTGAGGTCTGGGTCAGTATATTCATTATCTGAGAAATGGATGAGCAGGGAGGTGACATAATCCACGGTTCTGTAGGGCAGATGTGAGCAGTTACAGGAAGCCATGATACATGACTGAATAGTTAATATACAGAACTAAAGCCTGGGGAAAACTCTCCTGGCTTTTCCACAAGATGAGAAACTATGCTGGCCATCAAAATATTGGAGTTTATGATGTTGCAGAGCATTAGCTTATAAAATGTCAGACATTAAGAACAAAAATAGAGGACAGAGAACATTGTGCTACTATTTCACTTAATTATAGTGATTCACCTGCGCTCAGGAAACAGATGGCACACAGTTCTGTTCCTCTTGTCTTTAAGACATTGCTTCACAGAAGGTGTTGTCAGGCCCTGGCACAGGCTGTCCAGGGCAGAGGTGGGGTCTCCATCCCTCGAAATGGTCAAAAACTTTTTGGATATGGCACCTGAGGACACAGGTTAGTGGTTAGCATGGTGCTGGTGCTGGGTAGATGGTTGGACTGAATGGTCTCAGGTGTCTTTTCCAACCTTAACAATTCTGTGATTCTTGGAGAAGAGATGTAGGAAGTGGGGAGGGCCTGGGGCTGGCAACAACAACAAAAACATTTTTGGTAATCAAAAGCAGAGCAGAGCTGCCATTGCAAGAATGGCTGAGCAGGCTGGAACTCTTCAACCTGGAGAGATGATTTAATACTGGATCTGAAGCGGCACAAAACCACTGAATAGGAACTGATTGTTTGCTGTCTTTTGCTGTGCTGCACGAGCTTGGGCTGCCAGTGAGGCTGCGAGGAGATGGCTTCCACGCAGATGGAGGGGGCGAGGATCTGGGAATAGGCACTGTATCTGTGGGATGCTCGAGGATGTTGCGCCTACAGAAAGCTAAACGGGAAAAAAGCAGGCTGAGCAAGGGCTCAGAGATGTTCTGAGCTTTACCAAAGGACAAATTATGACAGGCTTGGGTTATTCTGGGGGCTGACAGTTGAAGCAGAGGGACTTGCGAGGGAGGATTCTGTGCTGCCTCTTCCCTCAGCATTTGCTCGCAGGCACCATTGGGGACAGGATATCCTGCTGGCCAGACCTGAACGTGCCTTGGTTTGAAGGACAGGTGTCTGCCAAGGACACACACGAGCAGCTGCCGCGAGCGGCCAGAGACGCTCCCTCCTGAGGGGGAGGGCTCGGGATCCCCTTCCCAGCGAGGAAGAATGTGGTGCTGGAAAGGTCCCCGTTCAACAGCTGCTCTTGAGAGCAGCCGCTCACCCACAAGGGGAAAGCCGGGCAGGACACAACTCCGCGGTGGCAGCGAATTCTCCCCACAGCCACAGCCCGAGAGCGGGCAGGAACTGAGCCCAGCCCCTCAGGCCCAGCCACAATCCCGCCGTGTCTCTGCCCTTCCGAGCGAAACCCCCCAGCTGAGGGGTGGCAGCAAACTGCACCCTTGCCCGTCCTCCTCCTCCTCCCAGCACATTTTTTGTCTCTGAAGTATCGCCACTAACCATCAGGCAACAAATGGGAGAAAATTCCCTGACAGAAAGAAAAAGGAAAATTCCTAACCTCCAACAATGTGCTTATTGCCAGGCAGTATTTCTGTGTCTGACTTCACACAGTCGCTTTATCAGCACCGCATGATTTTCTCCTCCGTGTGGGCGCTGCTGCGGTTCCCGGGCTCCCGGGCCGGCCTTGACTCCCTCTGGAGGCCGCGGAACGCAGCGGCCTCGGCCAGGCCGCTCAGGGCTCTGCGGCTCCCGGGGCTGTGCGGATACACCGATGACAGTGGTGACACTGATGTTTTCAGGCTGGTGGCCAACGCTCACTCAGGGTGCCAGCGTTTGCTTTGCCTTGGCACTGCCGCCTGTGTGAAACCTCTCGCTCCATGAGAGCGATCAGGGTACCTGAGCCATAGAACCACAGCATTGCCTGAGCTGGGAGGGACCCTCTGGGATGATCAGTGCAGCCCTGTCCCTGCCCAGCCGCCCCAACACCCCCACCCTGAGCAGCCCTGGGAGCTCCTGCAGCTCTGGCAGCCTTGGCACCATTCCCTGGGCAGCCTGGGCAGTGCCCAGCAGCCTCGGGGGGCAGAACCTTGCCCTGAGCTCCATGCCAAGGCCTGGCACAGCTGCAGCCCTTGCTGGGCTCCTGTCCCTGTGCCAGAGCAGAGCTCAGCCCCTGCCCCTGTGCCTGCCCTGGGGAGGAGCTGCAGCCCCCGAGGAGCCTCCCCTCAGTCTCCTGGGCTGCAGCTGAACCAGCCAAGTGCCCTCAGCTGCTCCTCAGCCCTTCCCCAGCTCCGTGTCCCTCCTCTGGGCACTCTCCAACAGTTCTGGGTCCTTCTGATCTCGTGGTGCCCAAAGTGCCCCCAGCACTGGAGCTGAGGCTGCCCCAGGGCAGAGCAGAGTGGGACAATCCCTGTCCGTGACTGAAGTGACTGAAGGAGTTGCTGTGTGTGGGATTGATCCCAGACCTCCGTTTTTCAGGGATGAGCTTTTTTCGGTAATACAATATCTCTAGGCTTTGCCAGAGTTAATGACTTATACTGAGTTAATGAATCAGCTTTGACTCTCTAATAAATGTCAGAAGTTCTTCTAGACTTCAGCACCTCACCTGCATCCTTTGAATGCTGAGATGATGTGTTTCTTTTTTACCAGTGTTCCTGACCTCGTTATTTCTAGAGAGTCAAAATTAACAAATCTTACTTCCACACCCCTCCCCCCCAACTGCAAAATTACCTTTTTTGAATTGGTACCTGTCATGCTGGCAAGAACATTGGATTGTGTAAGTTTTAATGAGGTGGTATATCTTGCTTTAGAAGTTTGGAACATAATATAATTTTGGGTTGATTCAAGCTGGAAATCATTTGGAAATGGAATGGACCTTTTATAGGAATGAATTAAAACTACCTTCTTGCTCAGAGTTGTTGTCAGTAATTCTTCCTGTTTCCCTGCTTCCCTGGAGTGAGCACAATTATCCTGTTTCTGCTCCCCACCCATTCCCTTCTAACACCACAAAGATGGCCTCTGGTGCTTTTGTAGAAACAATTATGCTCTATTTGAGGCAGAATAAGAAATTGAATTTATGAATTGTCTACTCTCTGCCATGGCAATCAAATAAAAACAACTATTTTTACTACAGTTGGCTTAATTCCTCTTTTTTTTCTGTTTTTCTGTTGGAATTCTATATACAGGATAATTAGTTATGAACAACAAACATTTGTGAGCAATAGTGAATAGCAAGCAGGACCACTGCTGCTGGAATCCAGCACCCATGGCTTCTGTATTTCTGTGTTTTATCTGAAAGTTCTTGCAGTACAGGTAGTGGGTTCTCAATTTAGACACTTCAAAGAATTTCCTTCAGTCGCGGAAGGGGCTGCGCTTCCTGCCCAGAGGCTCTTTCTGGAGAAGCCTGTCTCTATGTAAAGAGAAAAATCATTTATTCAGTGTGAAATTACCACCTTCTTGCCCAAACCTCTCCTCCTTGTCAGAAATTCAGTTCTCATTAATATGTTGTGTTTAATGCATGTTCTGCAGTAAATCTGCTGGATGGATTTGGAGCCACCTGGTCTAGTGGAAGGTGACCCAGCCCATGGGGAACTGGATGGATTTTATGGTCCCTTCCAACCCAAACCATCCCAATGGTTCTATGATTCTGTGATAATCATGTCTCCAAACAGGATTTGAAGTACCTTGAGTGCATAAGCAATATAATTCCATTTCTATTTATTGAGAGAATATGATGAGATGAACTGTGAACTGCAAGTATTCTTCCTTAATTTCTTGAAATTATGCTAGAACAGGTGATATTTCTGTAACACTGAATTTGAGAAATGAAACTGTAACAGAATTAGCATTTCTCCTTTTTAAGGTGTGATGAATTTTATCTGACTCCATCACTGATTTTTTTTTTATGTGGGGTGAGGAGGGAAGGGAAGGTTTCAACAGGTACAGTCTTTGAGGGACTCTAAAAATACCTTCCTCAACATGAATTTATTGAAAAAAACAGAAGATAGTGAGCAGTATATTTGTAATTAAATTGCTGTATTGTTCCTGTTGAGAAAACAAGAAGTGCTAAAAACTAGCTCATATTTCTCTTTTCCTCTGAGATTTATTTTTAGTAATGAGAAAAACTTTCTTCTCCAGATAAAATGCAAATATTTCTATGATAAGTGTAGTTTTGTGGCATAATTATGTGCTGGTTTAGAACTTAAAATTAGATGTTTTTTCTCTTTTTTCACCTGAATCCTTACGATTTTCTTAAATAACCTCCTTATGTTTTAAGAAGCAAAGTATCTTGGTGTGCTAAACATCTCTTTGCTAACTTAATTTGTATGACAGTATGGGAATACATCTTTTGGGATGCCTTCGGTCTGGCAGTTGGTTATTGATGTGTCCCCTGATGCCCGGAGCCAGGGCCAGCATCCCCTTGGAGGGGTGTGTGGAACTCAGCCAGCTGAGACACCAACCTCGAGCGGGGAGTTCCCCCTGAGCTGCGTGGCTGTCCCTGTTTGCCACCTCGGTGACAGCTGGTGGGACAAAAGGGCAGTGTGCAAAGAGCTGCAGCACCTCACAAGTGTTTAACCCAGAGTAACCACATCTAAAACTGCACATTCTTCAGAGCAAGTGGGTAATGTACCAGGAACTGCTTGGCCTCTTTGAACTTTGCTCTCAGCTTGTTGCAGTGCTCACAATGTCCCTTACTGACGACTTAAATGACAAACAGGCTGGGGCAGAAGGGTCTTTAGGTCTTCATACTTAGTAAGGTCAGTGCATCCAACCAAGCACATGTGCCAGCAGTGTTGTCACCTGGATCTGAACCAGCTGCCCCAGGTGTGCTCTGCAGGGCAGCAAAGAGCTGATGACACAGCAGGTTTCCACATGGGGAATCACAGATTCCTGAGATATCCTGAGCAGGAAAGGACCCCCTCAGTGCATGCCACGTGCAAGTCTGGCAGCCAAGACTGCACTGGTTGTATAAAATGAACGAGTTCTGGGTGAATTCTTGCAGTAGTGATGTCAGATGAAGTTTACAAAATTCACAGAAAGTTCACAGCAAGTTGACACCATGAGAACAGAGTGCAGGGCAATGGAGCCCCTCGGAACAGAACACCAGAAATCCCTATTTTGTTGACAATTGTTCAAAGAGATTCGTGCAGAAACTGTAATCAAGTCTAAGGTTAAATATTAACTTGGTGGTAGCTGATAGGATAAAAATACAGCCCAAAGTTACCTTAGATTATTATAATGCTAAAAAACAGCCCCTCAGGGAAATTTGTCTGTGTGAATGAGGGTGTAATGAGCTGAATTAAGACATCAGATGCACATTAAGAATTACATGATGAAAGTGTGAGTGAACAATCACCTGTTTCTGTGTCATTTTTCTGTGTTACCTTTTAGTATACAAGCCTGTGCTTGTTTCCCAGGTGTGCCAGCATTGAGGGCCCTGGCACCTTGTTCTACAGGATGGAGATAAAACCCAGTACCCTGACACAGTGTGTGGGTTGGCTCTTGCACACGGGGTGACAGAACACAGCTTTAGGGACACCAGCAGTGTGAGGCAGTGAGGGAGAAACTCATCCAACCGCCTGTGCTTGTGAGCTTTTTATACATTGCAGGTTTTAATGTGAATCCAAAGGGTGGCATTTAAGAAAATTTTCAATTTATATTCAGAGGACACAATGTTTAATAGAAAAACAGTACTTTCATTGAAAGGGAAATGAATCTGTTGCCCTGCCATACCAGGGGCATTTAGAATGACAAAAGTGCAACAAGCAAGGCGTTGTTGAGCAGGCAGGAAGCCGGGGAAACACGAGCCCTGCAGGATGCAAAGCACGTCAATGTGGGCTCTGTGGTGGGGCTCGGTGCTGCAGGAGCAGGTGCGAGCGGATCCGGGAGCCTCGGGAGGTGGGACACGAGTCCCACAGAGCCTCTTCATGCTTCAGAAGGGTGTACATCAAGGAAAAGCTCTTTCGGAAACATTTCTGATAAAAGCTGTGATAGAAGTATATGCTTTAAGTCAGTTCACAGCAGTAAAGAAGCTCTTGGGACAACCTGGCGTGATCTGTGTTGTTTAGCTTTGCCAAAAGTTCCTAGCTTGAAGTTGTCATCTATGCTATGAAACAAAACCATTTCACAGAGGTTTTCTATCACATTTTCCTCAAAAGTTAGACTGGTGTCACAGTTAAAGGGAAATAAAGTTAACACTTCAGAAAAACCCAACAACTAAAGCAGACCACAATCAAACCTCAAGTGTTATTTCTTAAAATATTCTTGAAAATTATTTCACAATTGGTTTTGGCTGTTCAAACTGATGTCTCTAAAAACCTTTTGCTCCAAGTGTTCCTTCATCTTGGACATTATACTTCATGTCTTCTCTGAGTTATGGATTTGAAAATGAGCACAAGAATTGTCAAATTTTTCATGTGGCCTGAGAAGAAGGTCATGCTCATGATCACAGTGTGGTCTTTCAGAGTTGTCTTTACTGGAGTTTTTCCCAATGTCTACTTCTGGAGTCGAGTACTTACAGCAGGGTGCCAGTACTTACTCCTCACTCTTAGAGAGGTTGTGACAGGGCTGTGGGACCAGCTGAGCATCTGAAGTCACTCAGCAGTTACTGTTCTTTGCTGAGGCTGGAAAAGTGGCATCAACAGAAGTGCAGCAGCAGCTGCTCCCAAGAACTGCACAGAGGAAGGGATGCTAAGGGTGGAGAAAGTGGTGTGAGCTATAACCCATTCAGAAATATTCTGCAATACTGAAAGCATCTCATGTGTAGCATCATGAACACATTCATGTCCACTTATGATAAAAAGCTTTAAATCTCTCAGGCCTAACTACACCTTTGCAGTTGATAAAACCATCAGCAAAGAAATAATTACAATTAAATTTGTATTTGCAGCGCACGAAGATTCTAGAGTGCCTTTTGTTTTTAAAGATTTCTTACCATTGGAAAAATGTGGAATCGTGGAATGGTTTGGGTTGGAAGGGATCTTAAAGCTCATCTTATTCCACACCCCTGGGCAGGGACACCTCCCACTGTCCCAGGCTGCTCCCAGCCCTGCCCAGCCTGGCCTTGGGCACTGCCAGGGATCCAGGGGCAGCCACAGCTGCTCTGGGAAATCCATTACAGGGATGGATTCCACAATTCCTGATTCCCAATCTCCCATCCAGCCCTGCCCTGTGGCAGTGGGAGCCATTCCCTGTGTCCTGTCCCTGCAGGCCTTGTCCCCAGTCCCTCTGCAGCTCTCCTGGAGCCCCTTCAGGCCCCAAAAGGGGCTCTGAGGTGTCCCTGGAGCCTTCTCCTGTCCAGGTGAGCAGGCCCAGCTGTGCCAGGCTGGCTCAGAGCAGAGGGGCTCCAGCCCTGGCAGCATCTCCGTGGCTCCTCTGGCCTGGCTGCAGCAGCCCCACGTCCTCCTGCTGCTGTTGCCCAGGGCTGGGGCAGCTCTGCAGGTGGGGTCTGAGCTGAGCCCAGGGGCAGAGGGGCAGAATCCCCCCCTGCCCTGCTGCCCACGCTGGGGCTCAGCCCAGCACAGGGGGGTTTCTGGGGCAGCCTGAGCCCCTCACCCACCAACAGCCCAAGTCCTTCCCCTCAGGGCTGCTCCTGCTCCGTTCCCAGCCCAGCCTGGGGTTGTGCTCGGGGTTGCCCTGACCCAGGAGCAGGAGTTGTGCTTGGCCTTGGTGAACTTCATGAGACTGGCTCGTAGCCACCTCTCCAGCCCATCTGTGCAGAGGTTCTCACTTTGCCTTCTGAGCATCCCCTGTTGCACTCCGGGGAGCCTGAGTGCCAGCCAGGTGCTCAAGCAGAAGGTTTTGCTTCACAAAGCAAAGCTTTTAGCAGAGGCATTGCTTCAGTGTTGGGTTAGAGGTGTAAATGTCAGTCATAAATTTAATCCACCACTGCCAGCTGCTCTAATAATTGCACTAATGAGAAGGAATAGAACAAATTGGGGAAGATTTCATAGGAACAAAGAACTGCCAATAGTATGCAGGATTTTTAACCTAAATGCTATTAGGAAAGTCTTCCTAAACAGCTAAGAATTGAGCTACTGAGCCAGTTTTCTTCATTCACAAACTGCTAAAAATAGAGGAAAGAAGCAGCAAACTTGTGAAAAGAAGGTGACAAAACTGAAGCAGACTACAACTGTGTCTGAAAGTGTACCTTGAGGCCTGCTGGGTGTACATCCTGTTTGACATCACTGAGTAGGAGAGGTTGACACTTTCCCTGTGGGACAAGGTGCTGTGTGAGGCTTTTGATTTCACATATATTCATCATGATTTTAAACTTTTTTGCAACATTATTTTTCAACAATGCTTGATCAAGATGTTGAACTTATGCCATGCTGGTTTCCTTTGTGCATAATCACCTTACTCTGATTTTTCAAATACACATTTATGGGCTTTCATGTAGGGTTTTGTATTAGTCAGGCTTTTTTTTTTTTTTCCTGCATGCAAATACTGTTATCAATGCTGGGACAGATGATGACACATTTAGATTATTTGCATTTTGTGAATTCTTGAAAATGTTATTTTGCTTTTACTTATGAAATCATACATTAAGATTCAAAATCTAAATCAAGTCTTCATTTCTGGTGAGATCAGGTTTTGTTCTTCCCATTCTTACTACAAGCATGGGCAGATAAAAGAAAAAAACCCAAATGTAAGTATTATTTATGCCTGGAAAATGCCCATGATAACACAGGCAGGTGATTCACTGGCACCAGGAAGGGGTGATAATCTTCAATAAAACATACCTGAGTGCACAGTGGACTAAAAAAAAAAAATCTGCTGTAAGAATGCTATATTAAATGATTGCTGCATCCCATAAGCTTTAAAATTAAGACATTTGCATCGTGGTGACAAACCCTGTTAATGTATGTGACAGAATTGTGCTCCAGTTGAATTTCCCTGTGGGATTTTCAGTTGGCTCTTTCTAGAGCCCTGTGCAGATTCAATGGATGCTGCATTTCCTTCCTGTCTTGAATTGCTGTGTAAGGTGCCTGGGAGCTTTTAAAGTCACTGTTGCTCAATAGGGTGGCAACATTTTATTAAGGAATAATATGTACACCTCGAGAAAATACATCCTGGTGAGAAATTCCTGCTGTCACTGTCATTGTTAGTTATTCTGAGGGATGTGCTTTGTGTCTCAGATTGGAGATGGTGAAGGTTAAAATATCCAACTTCGCTGTAAGCCCTGAGTGCAGCTGCAATGGGTTTGTGTTTAGTATTCAGACAGCAATGCCAGAATCCTACACTCAGATAAAAGATGTGACAGGAGGTGGGGAAAAAAACTTCTCCTCTTGCACTTGCCATCAAACTGCAGCAGGTGAGTGATGGGAAAATGCCAGGAAAGAGCAGAAATATCCATGGAGACCCCCAAAAACTCCATCTCAGTGACAGAGGTGATAGATTCAGCTCTTGGTGTGCCTTTGAGGTAGAATTTCTTGTATGATTACTGCAGTTAAGAAGATTACTGGCAGCTGTAAAATCCTGCATGCACTCAGTTGTCTGAGAACAGTAACATTTTCAGAAAAGAGCTCTGAAATCAGCTCTTCATTCTCCTGACGTTCATCCCAAGGAAGCTCTGCCATGAAGGTCAGGTAGAAGAGTTGATTTGTTGGGGCTGTGTGCATTTTGGTGACAAAAGAGAAAATATAATTTATTGTTTGGCTATTTATGTAAACTAAATTCCCACAGAAGTGGATACATTCCTGGTAGTTTGATGACCTGTGTCAAAGCAGCCTAGTAATTAATTTCAAAAAGCTGCAAACCCCAAGGCAGAGTCCCAAGAATGGGCAAATGCCCAGAGAAGCAGCAAGGTTTGGCTAAAGGGAAAACATGTTTGTCTGATTTTTTACTTCTAATGTGTCACTTTAATTCTCTCCAGAGACAATGGGACTTTTTGTAAACAAGGATGTAAAAGAAGGATTCAGGGAGAGCTCAGAGCCCCTTTTGGGGCCTGAAGGGGCTCCAGGAGAGCTGCAGAGGGACTGGGGACAAGGCCTGCAGGGACAGGACACAGGGAATGGCTCCCACTGCCACAGGGCAGGGCTGAGTGGGAGATTGGGAATCAGGAATTGTTCCCTGGCAGGGTGGGCAGGCCCTGGCACAGGGTGCCCAGCACAGCTGGGGCTGCCCCTGGATCCCTGGCAGTGCCCAAGGCCAGGCTGGACAGAGCTTGGAGTGACCTGGGACAGTGGAAAGTGTTCCTGCCCACAGATGTGGAATAAGATGAGCTTTAAGATCCCTTCCAACACAAACCATTCTGGGATTCTGTGATTCTATGGATTTTTCAGAACTGTATTTCCAGCCCCAGGCACTCCCACTTGACTTCTACAAAGCTCATGTTGCTTTTCGGAACACTCACAGTTGTTATTTATAGAAAAGCTTTTAAGGGAAGTCTCAGATGCTGTAACTGTGGGCTCATTCCAGAGAATCTAAAGCTCAGTTGATCAGCCTCTCACATTTTCTTACTTCAGGTAAAGCAAGATTTCAGAATTATTTAAATAGTTTTTAAATAGTTTTTAATGTTTTTAATTCTTTGCCGCTGATGTTTGCTGTTAAAAACCTGACTGCAATATATTCATTTTTGTGATGGGTTTCCTTTCTCATCTCTTGCATTGACAGATGAATCTGGACTGCAAGATCCCTGTTAGGAAGGTAAGTTGGATGCTTTAGAGACTGTAAGCTGCCAGGAACTCTTTCCTGTAGAAGAAGAAATTCTTCTCTGTGAGGGTGGGCAGGCCCTGGCACAGGTGCCCAGAGCAGCTGTGGCTGCCCTGGATCCCTGGCAGTGCCCAAGGCCAGGCTGGGCAGGGCTGGGAGCACCCTGGGATGGTAGAAGGTGTCCCTGCCATGGCAGGGGTGGCATGGGATGGGTTTTAAGGTCCCCCCCAACCCAAACCATTCTGGGATTCAGTGACTCTGTAATGAAATGATGCACAGGTAGAGAAGTGCAGTTAATACCAGTTTGCTGAATGTCCCTGACAGTGGGATACGGAAGATTCTCACTGCAATTAATACTTTTAAACTACTGAGAGATGTGGACTACCTTATTATACTTCTATGATTAATAACTCCAGAAATTCTGTTGATGTTTCTCAGATTTAAGTGAAGGGATTCATCAAAGTGAGAGGAGCACAGAACCACAGAAAATCCTGAGCTGGAAGGGACCCTCAGGGATCGTTGATCCAGCCCTGTCCCTGCACAGCCACCCCAACACCCCCACCCTGAGCACCCCTGGGAGCTCCTGCAGCTCTGGCAGCCTTGGCACCATTCCCTGGGCAGCCTGGGCAGTGCCCAGCAGCCTCGGGGGGCAGAACCTTGCTCTGAGCTCCAGGCAGTCCCTGCAGGACAGTCCTCGTTCATTTGCTTCTCCACACTGACAGTGGGAGGTTGGAATGTCCCACCAAAGGAGAGTCCTCCTGTCTGTGAGTGAAGTGCTACATGTGCTCAGTGATTCTATGTGCCATTGACTCCTCTGTCCCATTCTTTATTGCCTATGTGGAAAACAAAAGAATTTATTGTAGCACATAAAATTGTACAGTGCATGACTCAAGCCCTCTCCCCATCCTGTTTGCTCAGTTGTTCTTGGTTTGATGCAGCAGGAAGGGTCATTTACATGTAATTACTTATTTTTCATTAACAGTTGCAATTTTCTTGACTGTGCAATGAGACCATTGGCTTTCTTGATCAATGTCAAATAAGCAAACATTAAAACCCTGCAGTTGCTCATGTTAAATATGATGAAAGGGAACCCAGTTTGAGATTAAATTAAAATTGCAGTGGCCAGTCTTGCCTGAAACCTCTGTGACTCAGGGCAGAAGGCTGATGTAGAAGGCTTCAGCTTGGACACCAGATTCTTGGTTTCATATTTTCAACAGCACTGGCTACTGTAGCTTTAGGTGAGGTTTTGCAATATAAGCTTAATTTCTGTGTATGGTGTAGTGATGGTGATGAACTTCTAAATAACTTAGAATTCCATCTTCCATGGTGTGTGGGAAGAACTGCAGATTTCTGTGTATTTCCTCCATATAACTGCCTTCATTTCAGTTGAGTTGTTACCATTTTATCTCCTTCTTCTCCTGGCATGGTTTAAAACTGATGGTTTTGACGGGAAAAAAACCATAATCAGGGCACCTGAAATCTTAAAAGAATACATTTGATGCACACAGTAAAAAGAAGAGAGGTAGAAGAGCAGAGGGTGAAGGTGGTGGAAAAAATTACAAACAAGAAATGCTGCATAGTAATCATATTGCATGTATGAAATAATGCTGATATGATTGCAATTTTTACCTGCAATAAGTCCCGGGTTAGTCTGATATCTTGCATTTTAAATAGTCCATTGCAGGTATTTTTGTTGTACTATAATTCTCCAAAATTGTACAACAAACAACAGGACAAGAGGAAAGAGCCTCAAATGGCAGCAGGGGAGGTCTGGGTTGGATCTAGGGGAAAGCTTGATGGAAATGTGGTCAGGCAGTGGCACAGGCTGCCCTGGGCAGAGCTGGAGTCACCACGCCTGGAAGTGTGGCTGGGGCACCTGGGGACAGACATGGGTTAGTGGCAAACATGGAGGTGGTGCTGGGCTGGCGGTTGTGCCTGATGATCCTGGAGGTCTTTTCCCACCTTAATGATTCTGTGATTCCATAACCATCACAGAAATTGCAGCGTTGTGTAAGAGTTGAGTTGCCTGTAGCAACAGTTCCTTTCCTTCTGTTATGTTTCCTTCCCTCCCACTCTTTGCTCTAGAAGAAACTCTTCCCACAGCAAAACATATAGAGAGATATAATAAAGAAAAAAGAAGAAATGAATCCCCCACACACTCTGGTATCATGTGTATCCTTCAAACATTTTGTCACTTTAGATTTCTGCCCTCTGGCCTGAAGTGCCTGAAGCTGCCAGGTTTTGCTGTGTGGGTTTGGGGTGTTCCCCCCATCCTCTGGAGCAGGAATCCTGGGCTCCAGGAGCTGGCTGGGAGCTGCTTGTACAGCAAGGTGCAGACATGGAGACATTTCCTTCTCAGTGGTTTGGAACAAAGCTGGCCGAGCTGTAACACAGCTTTGGTGCTGTCATAGTGGTGCCTGAAAAAGGAGTGCAATGGAGAGAACCAGAGCTGGACGCTTGGGTTCTTGGGTGTGACACCAGCAGGCAGCAAGAAAATTGCCACAGACTTCAGCTTCATGTATTTGTTAAAGGCTGGGGGAGCTGGGGGAGCTCACCTGGACAGGAGAAGGCTCCAGGGACACCTCAGAGCCTCTTTTGGGGCCTGAAGGGGCTCCAGGAGAGCTGCAGAGGGACTGGGGACAAGGCCTGCAGGGACAGGACACAGGGAATGGCTCCCACTGCCACAGGGCAGGGCTGGGTGGGAGATTGGGAATCAGGAATTGTTCCCTGGCAGGGTGGGCAGGCCCTGCACAGGGTGCCCAGAGCAGCTGGGGCTGCCCCTGGATCCTGGCAGTGCCCAAGGCCAGGCTGGATGGGGGCTTGCAGACCTGGGATAGTGGAAGGTGTCCCTGCCATGGCAGGGGGTGGCATTGAATCATCTTTAAGGGTCCCTCTCAACCCAAACTATTGTGGAATTCAGTGATTCTTCCTTTAAAGTTCTGTTTCAAATCACTCTTCACTTCCTTCAGGCTATGTGAAGTATTTGCATGGCATTTTAGAACTTACTGAAAAACGTTGTTTCTGCATTGTTTATTGTGAAATGAGGCTGTTTTTTCTTTAAGTACATTTCTGGGGGGGTGTAAAGAAGATTCTGTTTAGACATTCTGGAATAAAGGTCATAGGCCATACAAAAATGTATTGGAGAGGGGTGTATTTCAAAGCTTTCATGGATGTTTGCATAGATGCATTGCTTTGTAGAATCAGAATCCCAGAATGGCTGGGCTGGAAGGGACCTTAAAGCTCATCCAGTTCCACCCGCTGGACAGGGACACCTTCCACTGTCCCAGGGTGCTCCAAGCCCCATCCAACCTGGCCTTGGGATCCAGGGGCAGCCCCAGCTGCTCTGGGCGCTCTATGCCAGAGCCTCAACACCCTTATAACCAAAAATATTTCTTCCTATATCCCATCAAAACCCACCCTCGTTCAGTTTAAAGCCTTTCCCCGTTGTCCCATCACTACATGAGCACTGTGTGAACTATCCCAGAGCAGCATGTCCTGAGCTCTGCTGGAGCTGGGGCTGTCCCCTGGGCACTCAGTGCTGCCATAACCTCATGCCTTGATTGTGGTCTTTGCTCTGCCATCCAGTTATCATCCCCTGTTAGTGGTAAACCGGAAAGATCAGGAAGTGTTAAAATATCCTGAGCACTTTCTATCCTGACCTAAGTCAGATCAAAAGAGGATGAAAAGGTTAATCTGCTGCAAAAATATTTCCTCATTAGAAATTAGGAAGTAAGGCCATTGGATACTGCCACAAGTGCTGCTAGTAATGGCAGCCAAGTTATGATGCCAGATACTGAAAATTTTAACTGATGGAGCAGTCCCCACTCAGGGCAAGTGGCACAGCTGGCTGAAAAACCAACCAAATGTTGGACAAGCTTCTGTGTGCTGCACAAAACCCCCCAGCACAGACACTACAGCCAGGGCCTGGTGTGCCCCATGAAACAGCTGCCCTGACATGGGGGCTGGGTGTCACCAACTCACGTGTTCAGCTGCACCTGAGCATCTTCCACTTGTCCCTTGAGCATGCCCAGGCTCTGCTTTCATGCTGGGGCAGAGATTTGGGCACTGTTATTTGCTCTGCACAGGATAAGGGAAAATACCTCTTGTGTCAGCCCTGTTCCATGGGGCTGCTGGGGACAGAGGGAATCGCTCCTGGAGGCAGCAGAGTGGCTCCTGGTGATGCAGAGAGGGAGATGAGGTGTACAAAGTACCTGAACCAGGGCTGGACACAGCCCCTCACAGAAGGGGGAGCTTAAGGCACCACCTGAAGCTTATTCAGGGCGAAAGAGGCTTTCAAATGATCCTCTCTGCAAATGAACCAACAATTACCTGCAGAACTGCCTTCACTCTGTGCCCTCAACAGCAGGAGGATGTGGAGCTGCTGGAGCCAGGCCAGAGGAGCCACAAATGTGCCCCAAGGGCTGGAGCCCCCTGCTCTGGAGCCAGCCTGGCACAGCTGGATGTGCTCACCTGGACAAGAGAAGGCTCCAGGGACACCTCAGAGCCCCTTTTGGGGCCTGAAGGGGCTCCAGGAGAGCTGCAGAGGGACTGGGGACAAGGCCTGCAGGGACAGGACACAGGGAATGGCTCCCACTGCCACAGGGCAGGGCTGGATGGGAGATTGGGAATCAGGAATTGTTCCCTGGCAGGGTGGGCAGGCCCTGGCACAGGGTGCCCAGAGCAGCTGCAGCTGCCCCTGGATCCCTGGCAGTGCCCAAGGCCAGGCTGGGCAGGGCTTGGAGCTCCCATGGATAGCCAGGACAGGGGTTTAGAAAGGGATGTTATTCACAGTCTGTTCCAACACCAATCATTCTGCAATTCTGTGATTCTGTATTTCTGGGTGGAAATATAAATCTTTGCTGTGATAAAGCATGTTTGAACTCAGTGATGTTCCTTTAAATGCTGGAGATTGGATGTCAAAGACATGTCTACTTTTATGACTTATTTCCATTTTCTGGTTCCCTTTTTGAAGGGAACCAGAAAATGAAATGCAGAGCAGACTCCTCAGGCTGGAAGGTACATTTCTGTTTAATCCAATGGTATTGTCCAAGAGGACTGAAAGGGGTTGAGTTGCCAAAAGAGAGCCTGTGGATTTGGGATTGCTAATGCCCAGATCCTGCTGAGCTGACGGGAGATGGGTCTTTTTGTACAAAATGTGTGCTGTTCCTGATGAATATTGTTGCCCATCTCTCCACCTCCAAACTCTGCTCCTTTGGATAACCTGGATTTTGTCAGGAATGGCACTGCTCGGTAATTTGCTCTGTAGGATGTTGAGCCTCGCTCTCCCTGGCCCAAATGCAAGATGTCAGGAGGAAAACGGGTGAGTAGGCAAAGCCTCAGCCTAGAATGTGAGACAAATATTCCCATCCCATTCCCATTTACTCAGTGAGTTGGGAAGGGCTGCACAGTCCCAAGGCTTTGGCTCTGTAGCTTTGGGAGGCACCTGGGCTCAGCTGCACCCACCGAGCCAGGCGGTGCCTCTGCTGCCCCAGAGATTGGAGAAGGCAATGCTGAGTTAAAGGCTCAGGCTCTGGCTGGGTGGCATGCACCACGATGGAAAGGGGACACCAGCTCAGGCAGAAGCACGTGGGAATCTCTGCTGGCTGTGCAGCAGGATGGGAAAAGCCCATTTAGTACATCTGAGGGAGTGGCTCCCTGTGCGTGGCGCCGAGTTCTTCGGCCATGGTCGTGTCTGTAACAACGGCCGGATGTGGCAAAACCCAAAACCACAAAACATTTCTGTTTGTCACAGGGAGCCTGGTGCAGATCCTGGGAGTTCAGCACAGAGCTGTAAGGATGAACTCGTGTAATTCTCCAGCCTGAACAGACCAGGTTTCTAAGGATCCATCCCTACAAATACAGGGAATAATGCAAGGAGTGCTCCTGAGGAAACACCCCCCAAGAATCCTATGAACAGTCTGGCTTGAATGGCTTGGGGAAGTTGTTTGTGTATGGAAAAAATAACCAGGATCTGAAAGTACCTGCTAGCTGGGATTAGTTTTCTTCTACACTGCCTTTGCCCTCGAATTGCCCATGTTTTCTGAAGGCTTAAACACCATTCATTAATTTTTTTTTAAGTACAACCAAAAAGATCCCAAGACCCCTGAATGAATCTGGTGTTTGCCTATAACTGCATTTTCTTCTTTTTCACCATTTTACTCAGAATACTGGAAATGCTGAACATTAGTGCAGAACTGGTGTCTGGTTTTGTGGCTGGGATGATGAGCTGCAGAGGTGGTTTTCCCTCCCCACTCGCGTGGATGCTGCAGGATACAGATAAGCTGCTTCTGTTTGACAGCAGCACTCATTTAAAGCTTTCTGTATCATTGCCTGTCCCAACCCGTGGTGCCTCTGGATTGTCACCCCCGGAGGAACAGCGAAGAGTGGCCTGGATCAGCCTGCTCTGAGGCTCACAGAGTCGGTGTTGAGACAAGATTACGCCTGGGGATCCCTGGTCCCAGCTCATCCTCCCCTGGGACTCGGTCCCCCTGGAGAGCTGTTGCCACCAGAGGCAGCCACTCCATTGTCACTGCTCTGGCCAGGCCAGCAGTGGTGACAGCAGCTGTCCCTGTTTGCAGGGGGAAACTGATTTCCCCACGGAGCCACAGGGAACAGGATCTGGTGAGCTCCAGTTCCCTGCTAGGGAGGGTGTGTAACTGTGCCCTCAAAGGGCAGAAGTTGCTCTCAGTGTTGTCAAATAATGACTCATTTCTGATGGAAGTTTGAGGGCGCAGGCGGCGCCAGCGCAGGGACCGCCCGGGCGCTGCATCACAGCCTCGGCAGCAGAGAAATCAGGAAATCGGCCCCAGCTCTGCCGGGGAGCTGCTCTCGCACGTAGTGCTCGGCTCTGTGTAGGACAGAGACTGCCCAGGAGCTCAGGGATCCCAGCCCAGGCTCAGCTGTGAGCTTCCCTGGCCCCGCCGTCCCCGGCCCCTCATGGGCACCACTGAGGTAAGAGCCAGGCCCGAGGGGTGCTGAGGGCAGCCGAGGGTTCTGTCCTGCTGTCCCCTGGGGCACAGGGAGGGATGGGCACGGTGCTGAGCCTGGTGGGCAAGGGGGAATGCCCGGGTGTCCCCCGTTTTCCAGCAGAGGTGCTGCAGCTGCCCTCTGTCCCAGTGACACCAGTGCTGCTGGAGGGAGAGCCCAGCGCGGCTCCATCGCAGCCGGGGCCCTCCTGTCACAGCTCTGGCACCTCCTCGCCTGGGGTAACTCTGTGCACGGGGAATAAGCTTGAGCTCTCCAGTCCAGGGTTGGGACAGCTTTACCAACCCCCACTACCTTTCTGTGCTTCTCAACCTCATTGCAATTACTCAGGTTTACCAATTCATAAAAGTACAGAACAGCCCCAAAACAAAGAAGGGAGCAAATATCTCCTGTCAGGCTTTCTGCCTGCACACTCTGCTTGTGGGAGCATTCATTCCAGTGATGGGAATCTCATGGATCAAACACCTCCAGGAACAAAGAGCTGCTTTAGGAGCAGGCATGTGAGTGTCACCAGGAGGGAGGTGATTCACTGCTGTCCCTGCTGGTGCCTGGGCGAGGCACTGGCTGCTGTCCAGGCTCTGCTGGCAGCAGGTGTCCATTGGGGGTGTGTGTCCATCACCCCGAGCCCCAGGGCCGGCTGGGCAGAGGAGAAGCTCTTCCCTTTGGTATTTGAGTAGAGGATCTGTCCCTTCCCAGCACCAACTGCTGTCTGCGCACAGGGGCAGGACTGACCAAACAGCTGCTGCTTTTCACCCAGAATTTCTGTCCTTGAGCAGCAGAAAATGAAGGAGAGTTGTCAGAACTGCCATCAGCCCTCCTGGCTCAGCCAGCACAGCCCTCCTTGGACAGGATGGACCTTGGCAGGGGAATGGAGCAGACTCTGTGCTGAAGCTCTGTGTTCATGAGGTCCTTGGCATCCTGGAATTGATCTGAGCTGCACCAGTCACAGCAGCCTCTGGTGTGCAGCTGGAGACCAGCTCACAGTGGCTGCTTGTGTAGCCCCAACTTCACCAAGACAACATGTGTGCCATAGATGGGCTGCAAGGCGAGGGGATGGCTTCTGCCAGAGACAGAACTGCTGCCTTCCAATGCTAATCTCGTAGCAGCTACAATTGTCCCTGTTTTGTTGTTGTGGATATGGGCTGGCAGGATCAGACAGTCCTTAGATCCACACTGCCACAGAGAGGAGTTTACAGCAGTGATGCAGAGCAGTGATTGTGAGTCACCTTCCAAAGAGCAAAGTCATCTCTGCTCCAAGGAGCTCATCCCACAGTGTGGGCAGCAGGGCAAGGGGGGGATGCTGCCCCTCTGCTCTGCTCTGATTCGACCCCAGCTGCAGAGCTGCCTCCAGCTCTGAGACCCCAGCAGAAGAAAGACATGGAGCTGCTGGAGCCAGGCCAGAGGAGGCCACAAATGTGCTCCAAGTGCTGGAGTCCCTCTGTTCTGCAGCCAGGCTGGGAGAAGAAAAGGCTCCAGGGAGAGCTCAGAGCCTCTTTTGGGGCCTGAAGGGGCTCCAGGAGAGCTGCAGAGGGACTGGGGACAAGGCCTGCAGGGACAGGACACAGGGAATGGCTCCCACTGCCACAGGGCAGGGCTGGGTGGGAGATTGGGAATCAGGAATTGTTCCCTGGCAGGGTGGGCAGGCCCTGGTACAGGGTGCCCAGAGCAGCTGCAGCTGCCCCTGGATCCCTGGCAGTGCCCAAGGCCAGGCTGGGCAGGGCTGGGAGCAGCCTGGGACAGAGGAAGGTGTCCCTGCCATGGCAGGGAGTTGAATTAGATGGGTTTTAAGGTCCCTCCCAAACCATACCATTCCCCGATTCTATGATCTATGATTCTATGATCCCAAGGAGGTGACAGTGGGGATGAAGGAGGAAAAGACCCACAATTTTAAATTGCAAAGCTGTCATATGCATCCCAGCATGACCAGCTGGTGTCAGGGCAGCACAGGGACATTGTGCAATGATCCCACAGCCGGTGCATGTGACAGTCCCACCTCAGCCCAGCCTGGCCTGTGTCCCCAGTGCCAGGCAGTCCCCGCACCAGCCCTGCTGCTTTCCACGTCAGCAGGGCCATGGCTGCTGCCCCTGGTGACTCGGAGCTCCTGAAAGAGGAGGTGAAAAAGCAAGTTCCTGGTAAAACCACATCACTCCCACACAGCTGTGGTGCTGGGCTCCTGCTGTGCCTGCAGAGCTGCTGAGAGCTGGGGCTCCTCCTTGGTGGCAGAGAGCAGGAGTGCCGTCCTGCTCCCGTCCGTGTGTGGGGCAGGAGTGTCCCCAGGACACAGCTGGCACAGGCAGAGCTTGCAGCCTTTTCCTCCATCCCGCGGTGCGAGGCTGTGTGAGGGACAGGAGCTGCATTGGCCAGGGGAGTCTGTGGGACAGCAGCCGTGACCTGGGCCAAGCCAGCTCAGCCTGTCCCTCCACAGCCCCTTTGGTTTCTTCTGCAGGTGGCAGCAGGAGAGGACAGGGAGTCCCTGATGCGCTGACGGTTGGCCATGTCTGGGGTGAGCGGGGCAGCACAGGGGCACCAGCAATGCCAGCTGACACCGGGGACCCTGCGGTGCCCCCAGGACCGAACTGGGGTGGAGGAGGACTCGTGCCCAGTGCCCCTGGTCCCCAGCCAGGATTTCATAGGGTCCTTGGGGCTGGCCCTGGTGCCGGGGGGAAGCAGAGGGGTCCAGCTCTCGCTGTCCCCACCAACACTGTTTGTCCTTGCAGAAGCACTGGCCCCCCGGCACGCAGTGTGTCACCAAGCATGACCACAGCAAGCCCAAGCCCCGGGAGCTGGCCTTCCGCAAGGGGGACATGGTCACCATCATCGAGGCCGTGGAGGTGAGACCCGCGGCTGCCCGGGGACGCTCTGCTCAGCTGCCAGAGCCAGTCCCTCCCTTCCCAGAGGGATCGCCCTTCCTTGCCCTGCCCTGAGACCCTCTCGTCCCCAGGGCAAAGGCTGGTACCGCGCCCGGCACAACGAGACTGGCCAGGAGGGGCTGCTGGCAGCCAGCGCCCTGCGGGAGCGCGGGGCCATCCGCGCCGACCCCAAGCTCAGCCTGATGCCGTGAGTACAGCCGGGGTGACTGGGGGGGACCCCGCTGAGCCCCTGCGAGCTGCGGCAGCAGATGCGTCCAGCGTGTTCCCCCCATTCATGGTTTGGGGGTGCAGCTGGGGACAGAGCATCCTGTGGCCATGCCCTGGCCATGGAGGGATTTGCTGGGGCCAGTACCTGGCTTTAAGGACCCCTAATTGTGCCAGCCCCGTGGAGGGGGGTTTCATGCAGTAGGGTCTGTGCAGCTTTGGCAGGGCTCTGCTTTCCCCATCTCGCTGCTCCCCTGGCTCAGCCCCCTCTCCAACGCCCCTGCCCTCAGCTGGTTCCACGGGAAGATCTCGGGGCTGGAGGCGGTGCAGGAGCTGCAGCCCCCCGAGGATGGGCTGTTCCTGGTGCGTGAGTCTGTGCGGCACCCCGGGGACTACGTGCTGTGCGTGAGCTTTGGCAAGGAGGTGATCCACTACCGCGTGGTGCACGAGGAGAACACGCTCAGCATCGACAGCCAGCAGTACTTCTCCAACCTCATTGACATGATTGAGGTGAGACCCCCGGGCAGAGGGTCCCACCAGTGCCAGAGCAGGGCAAGGACCTCATGGGCTCTCACAGAGGCAGGTCCTTGTCCTGTTCTGTGTGGTTTTCACTGGTGTTTTACCCAGTGTAATTCTCCATCCCCTTCAAAGGCTCGTGGTTCCCGCTCAGTTTGGGGTGCAGTGGGCAGATCTGGGATATCCCAAGGATGTCTCTGCAAACCAGCTGTGCCAGCTGCAGTCACAGTCCCCAGCCAAAGGCCACATTTTACCCCTATCCCTGCTTAATCAGGGCTTCATATAGCAGGAAGACCCTGGTGGCCTCTGCCTCCCCTGGACTTGGAGGCGTTTTGCTGCATTTCCTTCCCCTCAAAGCCCCTCTCACCTGCTGACCCCACAGGGCTCCCAGGCTGCTGTGTGAGCTCTCGCCCCTCCAGTGAGTTTTTCCTGGTGGTCCTTCCCTCACCCTGTCTCCTCTCCAGGGAGTTGCACTCTTGTGTTTTCCTTTTAGACACAACTTTTGGGTGGCTTCTTTCCCTTCTCAGCTGCCTTGGCCTCACTTTAAAACTCTGAAGGTTGTCCTATCCCATCCCATCCCACCCCATCCCATCCCATCCCATCCAGCCCCATCCTGTCTGGCTGCTTCCTCTCCCATCGCCTCTGCCAACTGCCCTCAGCTGCTGCAGCCCCTGCCAGGGGTTCAACCCCACCAGTAGCGCCCCACATCCCCTGTGGTCCATCGTGGTGTTCCTCTGGCTGTGCCCGGAGGGGAGCAAGGCTGAGAGGTGGGCTGCCCTCGAGGGTGGCGATGGTGCGGTCTTGTGGATCATCCCAAAGCTGTTCCCTGGACACCCCGACCCTGAGGGTAAGATCTGGCATCACCTCCACATGTTCATCCCTTGGCAGCATTACATGAAGGAGCAGGGAGCCATCTGCACCAAGCTGGTGAAGCCCAAAACAAAATCTGGGATGAAGTCAGCGGAGGAGGAGTTGGCCAAAGGTAGGGGATGGTGGGAGGGGGCTGTGGTCTGCATTTTAGGGACAAGGTCCTACTGATGGCTCTGCTAACCTGCCCTTGTGCCCATGCCCAGCTGGCTGGTTGCTGAACCTGAAGCACCTCACACTGGGAGAGCGCATTGGGCAAGGCGAGTTTGGAGGTAGGTGAGAGGTTGGGGTGGAAGTTCCCCAGATGGCACTGCCTGATCCCTTCCCCATCTCATGGCACAGGGGGCTCAGCCTGGAGAGCAGGGGGCTGGGTGTGGGGCTCAGCCTGACTCTCCCGTGCTCTCCCAGATGTCCTGCAGGGCGAGTACTTGGGGCAGAGGGTGGCTGTGAAGAACATCAAGTGTGATGTGACTGCCCAGGCCTTCCTCGCTGAAACAGCTGCCATGACGTGAGTGCTCCATGCAGGCGTGGCCCCACCCTGCCTGTGGCCTGGGATGAGCTCCTTGACTCAGATCCCCTCCATTCCAGGAAGGTCCGGCACAAAAACCTGGTGTGTTTGCTGGGAGTGATCCTGCACAATGGCCTCTACATTGTCATGGAGTTCATGAGCAAGGTGAGAGCACCTGGCTGCTCCTCAGCCAGTGGGACCCATCACCACTTAGATTTGGGAACAATATCCCTGCCTAGGGGCTGAGTCATCACAGATGCCAGGCACTGCAGCACCTGCAGAAGGCAAAGTCTCCTGGCAGCCCCATCCTGTTGGTCCTGACTCATTTTATCCTCCTCTGTCAGGGCAACCTGGTGAACTTCCTGCGCACACGGGGCCGGGCGCTTGTCTCAACCCAGCAGCTCCTCCTGTTCTCTCTGTGAGTTCCCCTCCTCCTCCACTGGGCTGGGACCCAGGGCCCTGCCTGCCCCTGTGCAGCCCCAGGGAGCACTCAGTGACATGGCTCTGTCTCACTCGGTTGTGGCAGGGATGTGGCTCAAGGCATGGACTACCTTGAGTCCAAGAAGTTGGTGCACCGGGACCTGGCTGCGCGCAACATCCTCATCTCCGAGGAGAACGTGGCCAAAGTGAGCGACTTCGGCTTGGCCCGGGTCAACCCCAAGGGTGCAGATGCCACATTGCTCCCTGTGAAGTGGACGGCACCAGAGGCCCTGAAACACAATGTGAGCAACAGTGAGAGGGACAGGGCTGGCCAGGGGGTCCTTCCAAAGCATCTCACGCCCTTGGGTTGCCGTTGCCCCTGCTTGTTCCCATTCCCACTGATCCTTCCCTGCCCCATGGTGGCCTCTGGCACAGCCAGCCCTGCATCTCCCAAAATTCGGCCTCTGTCCTGAGCAGTGCAGTGGGGATTGGGGCAGGATGATGGCACTCGGGGTGTTCACACCCTGGGGAGCTGAGGGGGGGCAGGGGGCAGTCACTGTCCTCTGTCTTGCCCTCGGGAAGCAACGGGGACCCAGCGCAGCCCTCAGCTGGCTTCAGCCTCCCCTCTCCTGCCACCACAGAAATTCTCCTCCAAGTCGGACGTGTGGAGCTACGGGATCCTCCTGTGGGAAACCTTTTCCTTTGGACGGGCACCCTACCCCAAGCTGGTGAGCACTGTGCCAGGGACCACCACAGGTTACACCCCACTGGCACTGACGGGACAGGGACATCCCACTGCTCCCTGAGCAGAGCAGGGAAGGGGGTTGCCAGCTGGTTCTCCATCCTGGCAGGCCCTGAAGGAGGTGACGGAGCTGCTGGAGCAGGGGTACCGCATGGACGCCCCCGAGGGCTGCCCGCCCACCGTCTATGCCCTGATGAAGAGCTGCTGGGAGCTGGAGCCAGGCAAGCGCCCGTCCTTCAAGAAACTCACAGAGAAGCTGCAGAAGGAGCTGAAGCACCTGAGGGACATTTAACCCCCATCCTGCTACCAGGACACAGGACCTGAAGCCCCTAGACCCTCCAGGGTTGCAAATGGCAGGGCAAGAGGGGCCAGGAACAGGAAGGCTTGTGGTGCTGCCCTCTCCCTGTGGAGATGGGGGAGCAGCCTCCCTCCATCCCAGCATGGTCCTTCCACCCACCACACAGCCCAGACAAGGTTGCCATGGGATTGATCTCCCCTGGCCCACCACAGTGGGGAGCACAGACCCCAAGGCAGCCAAGCCCACAGCCCTGTGCTCAGCCCCAGGAGCAGATGCTGTGTGTGGGGTCCCTTCAAGCTGCAAGTCCCAGTGCTGGGAGACAGGACTGGACATCTCCACTCGCTGGGGGATGAGACCCCACCCTGACTCAGCCCTGCCCCAGCGCCCAGCCCCACACGGGGATGCTGGCACAGCCAGATAACCACATGGATTTGGGCTTTTTGATTAAACCAAAGAATCTAGTTCAACAGCATCTTTAAGCCTCTGGAGTGAAATTAGGCCTATCTCTCACTTGGGGCCTGACAAAGTCCAGTGAAAGGCTTTGGGGGGGCCAGGAGCTCTGGCCCTTGGAACCCCCCCTGCCATGCAGCCCCTCTCCCATCGGGGCTCTGTGCAGCAGGGGATTATGCTTTAATCAGAGCCTGTATGGGAATTGCTTTCCTATAGATTACAGGCACGGGGCACATCCGCAGGCGTGGGGAGCCCCCGGCCCCGCAGGCTGCCGAGCAATCTCGGTCTCGGTGGAGCAGGGATTAGCGGGGGCACAGGGTGGGTGTGCCCCGCCACCGCCTCATCTGCTGCCACTCCTCTGACCCTCGGCTGGGCTTTTTCGGCTAATCCTCTTGTGTCTCCTCCGTGCTGACTTCCTGCACCCCCAATCCCATGCCTGAGTGCATGGTTCTGGGTGCCCACGGCATGGGGCTCTCCCCAGGGCTTGCCATGGCCCCATGGGTGCTGACCCAATTTTGGACCCATGTATTGGGGGTATTTCAGCCTGACCCGGTGTATGCTGCAGTTCAGTTCAGTGACTCCTGATGAAGGCAGCACTTGCTGTCCCCCAGCACTCCACTGTCCCCTGCAAGCACCCTTGGGTGCAGCAAAGGGAAGGTCCTTCCACCCTGGCTGTGCCTTCCCCTCCTAATGCCTTAATCCGCCCCTGATCCGCGGTGCCCCTGGGGCTGGGCCCACTGACCTTGCGGGCACTGGGACCCGGTGGGCACCTCGGGGCAGGAGCTGCCACCGCCACCCACCATGGCCTCCTTCTTCACGGCCACCCTGAAGAGCTTCCAGGGGGGCAAGGACGAGTCCGCCAAGGGGGCCCCCAAGGATGAGAAGGCGGCAGCGCTGCCCAGCACCATGGCCCGCGAGGAGTTTGAAGAGTACCAGCGGCAGCTGCTGGAGGAGAAGTAAGGCCTTGCCGGGGCTGAGCGGGTCACGAGGGTCCCCCAACACCCCAGAATCAGGATTTGATTCTGTGGGCTTTCCCCAGGGTGGCAGAGCACAGGGACAGTGAGGCAGCTGGGGCAAGAGACAGTGCAGAGCAGGTGCCCTCAGCATGTGTCCCCCACAGCATGGGGGGGTCCATGGAGGTGCTGGCACAGGGCTGTGACAGCACCTTTGTGCACCACAGGTGACAAGGGGAACCCCCAGGTGTCAGAGCCCCGGGATGGCTCCAGTCCAGCACCCGTGGAGCCCAGGGTTTGGGGTCAGCTTGGGATTGGATTCAGGTCCCACCTCCCTAGGACTGGGCACTGTGGGAAGCCAGCAGCTCAGCACCAGGGAGATGAGAGGCTGCAGGAGGAGTGAATCCCTGCAATGGGCGCCTTCATCAACCACCTCTGAATCTGCGTGCTGAGCTGCATGGACAGGATGTGGCTCCTGCTCCCAGATCCCCACTTTAACCCTCTTGTGGGTCTCAGACCTTCTCCCTCCTGCCCCAGACCTGCTCTGCAGGAGGAGCAGGGTGACCGGGGTGGGGTGGTCCTGGGAGGCTCAGTGAGGAGGGGTGATGGTGTGGCACCTGCTGCAGGATCGAGCGGGACAAGGCGTTTGCACAGAGGAAGGCAGAACGGGCCACGGTGCGGATGCACCTGCGGGACAAGTACCACCTGGCCCAGGTAAGAGCCAACCTGTCTGCGGGCCCGGGGCTTCCCCTTGACCCTACATCGCCCGAACAGCTCCAGGCCCACGGCTGCCGTGCTCCCCTGGGCCGGAGGGATTCCTGAAGGGGGCAGCAGACGGCCACTGTCTCTGTCTATCTGCCGCCCACTGTCCACCCAGCGTCCGAGTGTGGCACTGGGCAGTCCTGGAATCCCGCCGTGTCCCCGGCCCCCTGGGACTGGCCGTTCTCTGTCCCGGGGTGGGCCCCGGGGTGGGCCCCGCGTCTGTCCCCACCCGACGGCCTCTCCCACCCGCATTCAGGACGAGCGGGACGACGCCCAGGTGCACGTGGCCGGAGGGGCGGTGGAGCTGCCGCCGGACC
Organism: Zonotrichia albicollis; assembly: GCF_047830755.1. Classification (NCBI taxonomy): domain Eukaryota; kingdom Metazoa; phylum Chordata; class Aves; order Passeriformes; family Passerellidae; genus Zonotrichia; species Zonotrichia albicollis. Next base: position 1,679,612 of record NC_133847.1, read on the forward strand.
TGGCAGCCATGGTGCACAGCGAGGAGGAGGAGGAGGATGGCAGCGCCGGGGCCTTCGCCTTCCTGGCGAAGCTGCGGCAGGTGGAGCTGCCGGCGCTGCGGGAGCGCGCCCTGGGCGGCGTGGAGCAGGTGCGGGACAAGTGCGCCCTGATGTAGCAGCGCTGCAGGAGCCATCGGCAGCCTCTGTGCCCGGGAGCCGCGGCATGCCGAGCTCTGGGTGCCTTCACTTGGGGTACGGGTCCCAATACTCATGTTAGGCGTGGGTTTTCTTCCCCAAAGCCATTCGCAGTTGCTTTGCCAGGGTGTGCAGGGGTGCAGAACGCCTGGGTGTGCTCAGGTCCCTCTCGTGGTGCTCTTGGTGTGAGCCCCCACATGGGGCAGGTCCCTGACCCCCCTGACCAGCCCTGGCACCGTGCACCGTTTGGCTCAATAAATACAGCATTGCCGGCACCATTCCTGTCCTGCCACATCCCGCACCCACACAGTCCCTGTCCTGCTGGGTGAGGGAACACGATGACAGCGCTGGAGCCGGGCTGCTCCGTGTCCTGTGAGCCACCAACCAGCCCGGGACGCTTGGCCACTGGGTCCTGCCCCCCCTCTGCAGCAGCCCTCACTGGGACCCCGTGATCCCCCTGGCCACCCTTGGGGACAGCCCCGGAGCGGGCGTGGAGCATTTACTCCGTGCTGGAGCATCCCCTCGGCTGGGCCGGGGTGCCCGGCTGCTCCTGCCCCGCCGGGCTCTGTCCTGGGCGCTCGGCAGCAGCGCTGGCTTAAATGCGGCCGCGCCGGAAGGCCGGGGGCTGCTGAGATCACTAATACCTGCCTATTTTAGCGAGCTGTAATCTTCCTGAGTCGCCTGTCCCCAAGGACTAAGCTCACTGAACCCGTGTAAAATGTTGGTCCAGCGCTGGCCCCAGCGGCACCTCCCGCCGGAGCCGGAGCCGCCGGGAATCACGCTGTGTGTGCATGAAAGGAAGGACGCGCTGAGCCGCCTCCATCCTCCCCACGCCGCTGCCATCTGCTCCGGAAAGGCTGCCGGGCCGGCCCTGCCCGGGCTGCCCACGGCCGGATCCGGCGCAGGTGGGCCCGGAGCTGCCCCCGAGCCCAGCGCTGCAGCAGAGCCAGGGCTGAGGAGCGGGAGCTCAGAGAGAAGGGAGCACACCCTGCACACACGGGGTGCCCATTCCCCCGGAACCGCTCCCGGTGCCAGCCCAGGGGCTGCCGGAGCATCCCGGGGAGCGTGAGACAGGCTGCGCCTGACACCGGGGACCCTCGGGATGTTCGGTGGCCCCGCTGTCCCTGCTGACTTCATCATCCCTGCTGTCTCTGCCATCATCCTCATCCCCGGTCACCAGCTTTTCTTCAGAACTCAGGAAATCTCCCTTGAGGCACAAACCCCACCTGTGGGATGGGACCGTCTGTGCCACAGCAGTCCCTCGCCAGGATCCTGGCCGGGCGGCAGCAGCTGTGGCACCCGGCACAACGCTGATCCCACCCCACATCGCCACCAAGTGCCAGCTGCTGGGATGGTGGCACTGAGGTCCCCAACGAGCTCTGCAAGCACCACCTCAGTCCTCCATCCCCGTTCCACACCAGGGTCCCATCCTGCTCTGCCGGGCAGCCCTCTCCCAGTGCTCCCAGTGGGGCTGCATGGGGACTCCCAGCGCCAGCTGGGATTCGGGTCAGGACCCTCCGCCAGGTCTCCTTGGCTAATCGTCCTCCCCCCGCCCTCCCCATGCTGCCACCTGCCTCCCGCCCAGCACCCTTTTGGGTCACCCCTGCTGCCTCCCCGCCTGCCAAAGGCCTCTTAATGAACTAAAAAAGTGATAAATCCCCGGCCGAGCTGGTCACGTGAGGCCGGTGGCCCCCGGCCGCCCCCCGGGCCGACCCCCGCCCCCGGCCCCACCGCCCCGGTAAGCTGACGCAGCGTCTCTAAGCGTTAGCAGCTTTGCGCGCTAATAGGATTAGGGAGGTTTAAAACTGTCATTTGAGTGAACTAAACCCCCTGATACTCTGCATTGCACCTTCTTAACCAATTTGCCTTCAATTAGGGTAATTGGGAAACTAGCAAAGAAGTATAGCATTAATATTTTAAAGTGATGAAGCGATTACGGGCCTTGGACAAGGAAGCAAATCAATTTGCTATCTGCTCCTAAAAGGCAATTATAATCATTTGGCAAATCAGCCTGCTGCCTCCCCCCGGGCGAGGCAACACCTTGTGTGTGCCGGCAGGGCACACAGAGCGCCGGGCCGGGCAGCTGGGCAGCCCCCGACCCCAAACCGGGCACCCTGGGCACCCTGGGCACCTCCCCGCCGCAAACTCGGCACCCTGGGCACCTCCCCGCACCCGAACTGGGCACCCTGGGCACCTCCCCGCACCCCCGGGCCAGGGGGGCACCCCGGGAAACCTGCCGGGGGCCACCAGTGTGGGGCACACGCTCTTGCACTCGGCACAGTGGCCAGCATGGGCATCGGGAGAATGGGGTCTGGTTTGCACCCCTGCCCAAAACATCACCCCTGCCCCACCCATCACCTCTGCCCCACTCATCACCCCGGCCCCACACATGGCCCTGCCCTACACGTGGCCCTGCCCCACACATGGCCCTGCCCGGGGCTGTCCCCACAGCTCCCTCTGTCCCCTGCCCTCCTGCAGTGCTGCTGGCCCTGCAGTGTTCCCCCACCCCCGGGGGCTGCAGGACCTGCCTGTGCAGGTTGTGCCATCCCTGGGGTGTGGCCTTGCCGTGCCCAGGGCAGTGCCAGCCTGTCCCTGCCGTGGTGGCACACTGTCCCCAGGGTAGTGGCATGCCATTCCCAACACAACATCACATGTCCCCAAAGAGCTGTGAGACAGGGCAGGTAAAGCCTCTCAACCCCAGTGGGGGACAATGGGGTAGCCTCAGGGCCCACACCAGGACACAGAGGGGCTGTGGGGTCTTGCCAGGAGCAGCTCTGGTGGGGAGGGCACAGCAGCACCTGGCACAGTCCAAAACCCCCACAGTGACATTTGCCATGCGAAAGGGGAAGTGCGGCGAGGAGGAAGGGAGTGGGAGGAAGCCGAGACAGGCCCGGGGGTGGCGGCGGCTGCAGGTGGCAGGAAGATGGTTTTGGGAGAAAGTAAAAGTGGGCAAAGAAAGAAAAGGGCAAAATGCACCCCACATGATGGGGCTGCGGGCAGCACCAAGCACATCCCCCCGCAGAGCCCAGGACTCCCACCATGATGTTTCCATCGTTCCTTGGGGCCCAGGGGCAGCAGTGGGAGTGCGGAGGAGAAGAATGGTGGCCCTGCCCCTCAGCCTGGCTGCCTTTGTCCCACGCCCCCTTAGGCCAGGGCCCATGGGGCACCCCCAGGGATTGTGCCCTTGGCTGGATCCCACAGCTGGTCCCCACAGGGTGTTCCCATGCCTGGGCCCAGTGCTCAGTCCCATGTCCATGAATCATCCCAGGCCTGGTCCCATGGGCACTGCCCCATGGCTGCTCCCCACACTCCTGCCTGGTCCCTTCCTCTGGTCCCCGTGAGCGTTCCCTGCCTGATCCTCATACCAGGTCCCCAAGGCTGTTCCAGGGGCCTGGTCTCTATGACTGGTCCCTACACCTGGGCCCACAGCCAGACCCCAGAGCAGCTCCCCAGGCCGTGTCCGCACCCTGGGGCCTCACGCTGGACCCCGTGCCTGGTCCCCATCCCTGTCCCCACACCTGTCCCCGTCTCTGCTCCCCACACGGGCAGGGCTCTGCAGGCAGTGTCATGGGAGCCACAGGGCCACCCACGCTGTCACAGGGCCACCCCCAGCTCGCCATCCCTGTCCAGGGGGGACAGCACCCATCTCTGCAGCATCCCCATCCCACCGAGGCTTGGGGCATCTGCCCTGGACCCCATCCCTGGGGCAGAGGCTCCGCAGCCCAAGGAAATCCTGCCCCCTCCCCCTCCATCCTTTCTTCTCCGCTCCCCCTGTTTCTAATTCTTTCTCCTCGCCCGTAATGAGGGGATTACACGGCAAACTCCAGCAGGACGCCTTTGTGGGGAGACAATCCGAGTGGGGAAGGCAGTTCGGGGCTTTGTCCGCCACTGCCCCCCCGGACCCGTGCTGGGGGGACATTTAGAGCAATTACTTGTCCAGAAAGTAACTGTCAATCATTCTTAAAGGGGAAGGCCTCCAATTAATAACCTCGTCTTAATCCTTTGGACTCATTTCCAATCTGCGGTGCCTTGGTGACATCTGCAACACTAAATAAAGATTCTCCCGAGCCTTAGCACGGCGGTTCTGTGACAAATAAGAAGACTAGAGGCAACTTTGGCTGCCAAAGCTGCGAGATTGGTGAGGTTGAGCCGCTTGTTTGGTTCCCGGGAGGGACCAGCAAAGTTAAATACTCCTGGAAAAGCCGAGTTGGGCCCAGCAGGTAACGCCGTTTTTTTCCAATTCGGGACAAAGCGCCGAGGGAAGATGCTGAGAAAGGGAGTGGGTGTCCCCAGGGTGTGCCTGGGGTTGGTGTTGGGGACGGGGCTGGCACCGTTCCCTGGGGACTCGGGAGCGGATGGGGCGCCCGCCAGTGTCACTCGCCCCGAGTCACACAGGGCCAGGGCCAGGAGCCACCCGGGCTCCACCACCCATCCCTGGCAGCTCGAGCCCAGGGAGCCAAATCCTGGCACCCAGGTGGGCTCCCAAAGGCACAGAATGGGGTCCCAGTGGAAGGTGGGGCTGTCCCTGCACTGTCTCTTCCACATCCCCTGCTGACAGGAGAGGCCACCTGTCCTCACCGATGCTTTGCAGTGCTCAGGAAGTGAGAGGTTTTAAAGTGAGGGGTTTTGCCCACTTTGACCAGGGCTCAATGTCATTTTTGTTGGTTTTTTTGGGTGTCTTTACCAGCAGCTATTCCCTCCCCCTAGCTAGCAGCCCCCACAGGAAAACCATGGGCTGGAGCATCGAGGAGAGGGGGAAAAGAACTCCCCGGAGGTATTGGGTCCTTATGGTTCCCAGCACAGTTTTGCGGCTTAAGAGCTTAAACCCAAAAATTGCTGCTAGCATGACAGAGGCTGCAGGAAGATGTTCTTTGGGAGCCAGAGTTCAGCAGTTCCCCCCGCCCCAGCTCAGGGTGGCCTGTTTCCAGGCAGGATTCCCAAAACACTGGTGGCAAAGGCTTGAGAGTCCTGAGGCCAGTCCCTGGAGGATGGGGGAAATGGGGTGCTTGGTTGCTGCTGATGTCCCCCCAGGTGTGTAATGGCTCCCCGTACCCCACTCAGGGACATTCTGTGCCCCCCAGCCAGGCTGAGGCAGATTTGGGGGGGTCCCGCCCTCGCCCCCATCCCGCAGGGTCCGGGGGTGCTGCTCTGCTGCTGGGTCACTGCTGCTCCAGTGTTCTGCTGCTCAGCTCCGCTCCCTGGTCAGGGTTTGCTGCTCCTGGGAAGTTTTTGCCTCTGTTGCTTTCTGATGGGGTCAGGGGGTGAACCATGGGGCTCTGTCTCTGCACCTTAGCCCTGTCCCCCACCAGTGCCCCTCTTCTTCTCCCGCTTGCCCCATCTTATTCCCAGCCCCCCCAGCCTCTCTCACTCATTCCCCAGTGCCCATCTCACCCATTCCCATTGCCCCAGCTCCTTCCAGCTCCCCCCCAGCTCTGGCTCCCCCCATTGCTCCGTGGGACCGTGGGACATGGCTGTGCAGGGCAGATGGGGATCCTGGTGGGGTGCTGGGTGCCTTGGGGGTGTCTGTGCCCCAGGAGGGTGCTCAGCTCCCCTCTCTCCTCTCCTTGCAGGTGTGGAGCTGCGCAAATGAGAAGCAGGTGAGTGAGAGCAGGATGTCATTGGGGGACCCCATCCCTTCCCTGTCCCCCCAGTCCCAGAACATGCTGTGATTCTCACACAGTGACCACAGGGCCCCTGCTCCCCCCCGCCCCCCTGCCCCCCACCACTGCCTTGGGGCACCCCAGGGTGCAGCACCCAACACCCCTGCCCTGACTTGTGGCTCCCCTGAGACTGCCGGGCTGGACCCAGAGCCCCTGGGGCTACAGACACCCTGTCAGGGTGGGCCTGCAGCTCCCAAAGGCACACACACCCTGCAGCTCCCAAAGGCACACAGACCCTGTGCTGCACACCCAGCACACCCTGCACACACACCCTGCTGCACTCCCAAAGGCACACAGACCCTGCTGCACACCCAAAGGCACACCCACCCTGTGCTGCACTCCCTGCACACTCTGCACTCCCTGCACACTCTGCACTCCCTGCACACTCTGCACTCCCCACACTCTATGCACTCCCTGCACACCCTGCACTCCCTGCACACACAGCCCCTGGGCATGCACTGGTTCCACTGGACACACTGCCCACAGCACACACCCACAGCAGCACCAGGCACAGGCTGCTCGTGCTGGCTGCACTGCACAGACACAGCACACGCTGGGCAGGCACTGCACATTGCCACACACAGGCACACAATGCATGTGCTGCACTGCATGGTGTGTGCCACAGGCTCTGCAGGTGCCTCTGCTGCCTGTGCCATGTGCACTGCACACACTGCACACACTGTGCACACACCCTGCACACACTCTGCACACACACTGCACACGCTGCAAATACTGCACACACTGTGCACACATACTGCACACACTGCACACACTGCACACACACCGCACACACTGTGCACACACCCTGCACACACTGTGCACACATACTGCACACACTGCACACACTGCTCACACTGTGCACACACCCTGCACACACTGCTCACACTGTAGACTGGGTGCCCACAGCCCCTGTGCCCACAGGCTGTGCATGCTCCACACACACTGTGCTCCCTGCACACCCAAAGTGCTGTGCACACCCTGCATGAGCACTGTGCACACACACTGTGCCCTGTGTGCAGCAGTGCAGACACTGCACAGCACGTGCTGCATGCATGGCACAGAGGCATTGCTCCCTGGCACTGCTCCTGAGTGCTGCAAACCACCCTGCACACCCCTATCCCTGCACACCCCCATCCCTGCACACCCCTGTCCCTGCACACCCCCATATCTGCACACCCCCATCCCTGCACACCCCCATCCCTGCACACCCCCATCCCCATCCCTGCACACCCCCATCCCTGCACAGCCCCATCCCCACACGTGCACATCCACACTCTGCATTGCTGCACACCTTCCATCGCATGCCCAGCCCAGCCTTTCCCCCCGGACACCGGTGCCTCACTGGGAGCCTCCCTGAGCCCCCCTGGGCCCTGCCCAGGGTGTGTGTACCTGTGCCCAGGTACAGGCACAGCTGCAGCTGCTGCAGGCACACAGTGCACAGCCCCACTGCACACACAGCACCCCACACACACACCCTGTGTGCGCAGCCTGGGCAACACCCGACACCCAGCCCCTGCTTGCTGCCCTCTAGGACCCTCAATGTCCCCTCCCAGCATGAACTCATTCTCCTTTCCCCTCCCCACTCCCCTTGAGGCATGAGGTGAGCCTTGGCCGGCAGGTGTGGGCAATGCAGTGACTTCCCCTTGCCCCAGGATTACAGTTTTCGGCCCCATTTCCATGTCTGCTGACATCCTCACGGTGGAAAGAGACCCTTAATCCCCTGCAAATACTGCAGGAAGATTTCAGATGCCGGATAAAAAGCTTAAAGATGAAACGTTGTGAGGGTTGAAAATGCTTATAAGCGTCACCCAAACGTTATTAGCTGGGGGACAGCGCCGGGTCACGCCCGCCCAGCCTCGGGACTGACACTGGGTCCCCCAACGTTCCAGGGCCAGCCTGCTCCATGGAAGAGGCTGGACAAAGGAGCTGGGGAGGAAGGAGGGAATTAACCCAGGCTTGGTCCCCTCCAGGCCAGGGCAGAGAGAGATCAGGTTGGCTCTCACTGATGGCACTTCCATAAATCCTCCATTTCAGAGGAAATCTGACTTTTAGCACCAGCGGGTTCAGTGGCCCGGTGGGATCTGACAGCAGAGCCAAGTATGAGGCATCCCTTGGATTCTGGGTCAGTCCCCAGGACCCCGGGTCAGTCGCCGGGACTGTGGACCAGCCCCCAGGACACCACAGCCCTGCGATCCTCTGCTGTGGCAGAGAGGATTATGCCTTTGCATAACCTGTTCTAGGGCCACCCTACCTTCCCATCCCTCCTTTGCCCTGTCCGTCCATCCCTGGGCTGGGACACGTGCGGGGCCCAAAGCCCCCAGGCCCCTCTGACTCTGCGCTGTCCCCCCAGGTGCCACCATGTTCCTCAATAAGTGCGAGGGGGACCTGGGGGAGCTGCGGAAGCCGGGGGACGGCGAGAGCTCCCCGCCGGCCGCCGCCGAGGAGGAGCAGCCCAAGAAGAAGCACCGGCGGAACCGCACCACCTTCACCACGTACCAGCTGCACGAGCTGGAGCGCGCCTTCGAGAAGTCGCACTACCCCGACGTGTACAGCCGCGAGGAGCTGGCCATGAAGGTCAACCTGCCGGAGGTCCGCGTGCAGGTAGGGAGGGCAGCACCCCTGCACCCCGGACCTGCCCCTGAGCCGGGGCACGGGGACCCCAAGGTGATGGAGAGCTCCTCAGAGCCAGCTCTAGTGCCAGTGCCTCCCTCCGTGCCTCAGTTTCCCCACAGCTCGATACGGGAGTGGCATCTCTGCAGAGCCAGCTGCTCCTGACAAAGCCAGGCAAAGGGTTTAAAGGCTGAGCCTTGTTCCTCCCTGGGGTCCCATTCTGACTTACAAGGTCTCAGCTGGGCCCATGGGCCAGAGGCTCCAACAGGACACAGAGATGGTTTTCAGAAATCTTTCCCCCTTCTGGTGCTGGCTGCTCCCATCCCTCCTGCTGCTCGCATGGGAAAGTGGCCAAAAAACCCACCTAGGCTGATTGTGGCTCCTTCCAGGTTTTTGGGCTGGGAAAGCACAAGATCCTCATGGATTTGAGGGTTTTAAGATTGTTGGAGCAGGCAGATTGGCAAGGCAGTGGGACTGGGGAGGTTTTGTTCCTTAGGCTGCAGCAAAAGACTCATGGGGGGACACCAGAGCCTGGGAAGAGCCTGGGGTCCCACCAGTCTTCTCCCCACCTTTCCTGGACTGACAGGGTGAGATCAGGGAGGGAGAAAGGGTCAAGGAGCTGAATGAAGCCACTGTGAATGAAAGCAGTAGCCCCCAAACAAATGAACTGAATTCCCCAGGCCTCAGCCCCAGTGAAGACAACGCAGCCTTTTTTGTGGGGGTCCAAACCATAAAGACACCTCTGCTGAGCTCTCTGAGCAACAACTGGTTTCACAGAACCACAGAATCATTCAGGTTGGAAAAGCGCTCTGAGTCCATTGAGTCCAACTGCTCCCCCAGCACTGCCAAGGCCACCACCAGTCCATGTCCCCAAGTGCCACATCCACACATCTTTGAAGTCCCTCCATGAATGAGGACTCCACCACTGCCCTAAGGAAGAAATTTCCACTAATCTCCAACCTAACCCTCCCCTAGTGCAGCTTGAGGCTGTTTCCTCCTGTGCCCCCCTCGCTCCCTGGGAGCAGAGCCTGACCCTCCCCAGCTGCCCCTCCTGTCAGGAGCTGTGCAGAGCCACAAGGTCCCTCCTGAGCCTCCTTTTCTCCAGGCTGAGCCCCCTCAGCTTCCTCAGCTGCTCCTCATCCGACTTGTGCTCCAGCCCTTTCTCCAGCTCCGTTCCCTTCTCTGGACGTGCAGTTTGCACCAGTGCAGCCCAGTGTCCCCAACAGCCATGAGCAGCCCGTGGAACCCTCCCCTTTCCCACCCAGCCATTCATCTTTCCTCCCCTTTGCCTCCTGCAGCAGACCCCTGTGCCCTGTACTGCTCTGGGGACGTGGGGACCAGCTCTTTAATGAGCAGTTCCCACGGGGCCAGACGTCCCCACTGGATTTGGGTCGCCAGTCCCTGTCGTTCCTGCTGGGTTTTGGCACAACTGTGACTGTTTAACTTATGAAAGCTGTGACCAAGGGGCTGGGAAGGTCGGATAACATTGTCCCATGGACTGCTGGGAATCTGCAGGGCCGGGCTGCACGTTCCCACGGAGCCAAAGGGGCTCTGTGCTTACACCTCTCCCTTCCACACCCTGGAGATGTCCTTGGTCTCTGGGGCTTGTGGGAGAGGTCTGGCAGAGTTGCTGGGGTTGCTGGAGCCCTGTAGGACAGCCCTTGTGGGATGGAACACCCAAACGGCACAGCCCCACCTCGAGCACTTCCCGTGGGACACCCACAGGGGATACAGCACAAAGGGGACCCTGCCTGGGGCAGAGGCACTGGGCAGAGGCAGGGGGCACCCTGTGTGGGACACGGCGTGTGGGGCACTCTGCAAGGGCCCAGCTGGGCACAGTGAGCTCACCTTGGCTCTCACCCCGCAGGTCTGGTTCCAGAACCGACGAGCCAAGTGGAGGAGGCAGGAGAAGATGGAGGCCAGTTCCATGAAGCTCCACGACACCCCTGTGCTCTCCTTCAACCGGCCCCCCATGACCCCCAACGTGGGGCCCATGAGCAACTCCCTGCCACTCGACCCATGGCTGACGTCCCCCATCTCCAGTGCCACCACGGTTCACAGCATCCCCGGCTTCATGGGAGCCCCCCAGGCCCTGCAGCCCCCCTATGCTGGGCACTCCTTCCTCAACACGCCCCCGCCGATGGCGCAGGGCATGCAGCCCATGGCCCCCGCACCCTACCAGTGCAGCACCCCCTTTGTGGACAAGTACCCGCTGGAGGAGGTGGACCAGAGGAGCTCCAGCATCGCCTCGCTCCGCATGAAAGCCAAGGAGCACATTCAGACCATTGACAAGACCTGGCAGCCCATTTGATGAACGGTCCCCTCCGAGCTCCCCGGCCGCCACTCCTGCCCCCGGCGCTGGCGGGCGAGGGAGGACAGCGGGTGCTCAGCAGGACCAAGCTGGCACCGGGCAGGGATGCCAGGCTGCCTCTTCCCCACACTGACCCAGCACCAGCAGTGCCAGGGGAGCGAGTCGGGTGCTGGCAGGGCCCCACGGCTGGGGGAAGCACTCCAGGAGAGCTCCTTTGCCTCTCTGAGGCATCAAGATCAACTGAGGACCTGGCTGAAGCTCAGGCATCCCACTGTGCCAGCGGGCCACCCACCACATGCCAGTTGGACACCTCCTTTCTCCACACCCCCTCCCCTTTCCATTATTATTAATTTTTTTTTAATGCTGCAGATTTAAACAAAAGTGAACAGAAAGCTCTAGTTTTGTAGGGAGTACTTGGGGGGATGTTTTAGCGGTGTTGGGGCACGCTGTGGTCGTGCCAGATGTGCCGAGAGCACGGGTGTATTGTGAGTAAAGAGATGAGCTGGACGGCTGCTGCTGGCTGGAGTTGGAGCTGCGGGGCCGCGGTCGGGCCGTGCCCTCCTCAGCTCGGTGTGGCTGCCGAGCCTCTGCCAGAACGGAGCTTTCCCTGGGGGCACCATCCCTGGGCACCCTCCTGTCCTGCTCCCAAACCTCTGCCAGAACGGAGCTTTCCCGCGGGCTCCATCACTGAGCACCCTCCTGCCCTGGTCCCTCGGGATGCTGCAGGCAGGGCTGGGCCAGCTCCAGGCACAGGTGACCTGGGATTGGCTTGTGCTGCTCCATGGCCTCAACAGTCCCAGGTCCCCTGCTGGACTGTCCCTTGGGGGCTGTGCCCCCCGCCCCAACACTCCCAGAGGTGCCAGAGGGCTGCTGGAATTGTGCTGGGGGGAGGATGGGCAGCAGTGGGACCCCCGAGACCCTGGTGAGAGGAGGGGGTCGGCTGTGAGCCCTGGGCTCACCACAACAGGGTTCTGGGGGGACACCACACCTGGCTTATCCCTTGCCAGTGTTCCCTGCCAGGGGGGAGCTGGGGGTGGTGACAAGGTGCCGTGTCCTCAGGGGTCCCCAGAGTGCAGCTCTGTCCCATCTGCCCACCCGCTGGAGCTCGGGGCACAGCCAGAGGCACCCTCACCCTCACCGATGGCAAAAGCCAGCATGGCCCCAGCATACCGCTGAGCCCACAGCGGCTCTGAGGTGCTAAGCACAGCTGGGACAGCAAGACAGGGGAGTTTACGAGTGGGTGCCCGGGGTCCCTGGGATGCCCTGAGTGTCCAGGGTTCCTGGGGTGCCCCAGTCCCTGGAGGAGCCAAACAAAGGACAACCCAAAGCTTTTCCCCAGAAAATCTTCTCACTCCGGACCTGACCAGAGTCCCCGTTGGGGGCTGGCTGGGGCAGCCTCATCCCGACCGCGTCCCCCCTGCCCAGAGCCCACTCAGCGCCCCCAGCCCGGGGTCTCACCCGATCCAAACCCCCCGGGCCGGGCTCTGACGCCTGCAGAGCCCCGGGGTCGGGCGGCTGTGCCCGGGATGCCAGCGGGCCAGGCGAGGCACTGACCCCGGCGAGACCCTGCTCCTTGTGCCCCGTCCCCCGGCTGCTGCTGCTCGTCTGTTTCGTTAGCGACAATTAAACCTTTAACAACCCATTAAACGCATAATCGATGCTCCCCGGCTCCTCGGCCCAGCTAATGGGGCGAAGCGCCCCGGCCGAGGCGAGCTCCGGCCGGCAGATAATGAAGCAACGGCTGCGGAAGTAATGGGGTTTGATCCGGGGGACGGGACGCGCTCAATGGGGGCTGCGCTTTTCACATGACATAATTGCCGAGGCTGGCGCCAGCCCGGGGCACCCCTCGGCCTCCCGAGCGCCAACAAAGGCCGGCTGGCGCTGGGAGCGGCAGCGCCGCACCCCCGGCCCGTTTGATCGGAGCCGTAATTGGGGCGAGGGTGCTCCGGCAGCGCCGCCCGGCAGCGCGGAGGGGCCCGGCGGGAGCATGGATGGATGGATGGATAGATGCGCCTCCCCATCCTCGGGGCTGGGGGCTGTGTGAGTGATGGAAATGAGCTGTTTTCCTTGGGGTGGCTCGGGGGATGTCGGGGTACCCGCACTCGGTACCCCCCTTCCCTCCCGTGGGTGCGCCCGGTGCTGCGCTGCATCTCCTGCGGGAACGGGCGAGATTTCTGACCGCAAAAATGCCATTTAAACGCAGGGAGGACGCAGAAGCACCGAGCCGCCTGGCCGGACCACTTTATTGGTGCTTTCCCCGGCGGACACCCACTGGAGCCTGCCCCAGCATGCAGGAGTTTGTGTGGGAACAATTTAAGCAAAAAGGAATTTTTTTTCCCTTCGATCCCAATCCTGTCCTGAAATCGCTCACTGCCCAGATGGGGCCGGTTCCTGGGGCTGTACTGCGAGGAGTGGGTGCTGCTGGCAGTGCTGGAGGTACCAGGGGATGCTCCCACCCCCTCGTGGCCGAGCAGGAGCCCTCCCGCTCCCACCCCGGTAATCTCCTCCCGCGGGATTTGCCCCTAAGCTGCTTATTTCTCTCTATTTCTCCCAGGCCTGAACGAACCTAGCCCTGCCCCGGCACGACGCCTCGAGCCTGCTGAGCCGTGGTCTCTGGCACTCTGCCCCTGCACTGCCTGGTGGTGGCCTGACATGTGGGGCTGGCACTGCCCAGGGACGTGGGACTGACACTGCCCAGGGATGTGAGGGTGGCATTGCCATGCCCAGGGATATGGGACTGGCACTGCCCAGGGATGCGGGGCTGGCACTGCCCAGGGATGTAAGGGTGGCATTGCCATGCCAGGGATGTGCAGCTGAGGCCCACAGTCCCCGCTGTGCTGTGCTGTGAGACCTGCACCCCTTGGCTGAGGCCAGGATGGAGCCCAGCCTCTGTGCATGTCACCTGCACCCCGTCCATGCCCCGGCCCCCAGCAGGACAGGCACGGTGCCAGGGGGCTGCGGTGACGGGGTGGCACCTCACTGTCCCTCTACAGAGTGTGGGAGCCGGGGCCCTCGGGGCTCAGGTTCTCCTCGGGGGTGTTGACCCACGAGCTCTCCCCCACACCCCAGCTCCCGGGGGCAGAGGGGCACAGGGGGCTGTGGGCTGGGGAGGGGGGCGCTGCCCACTGCAGGTTGAGCTTGGCGATGAGCGGCCGCCCCACATTCACCCGCTGCCGCTCCTCCACAAAGTCATCCATGCCCTGGTAGCGGTACTGCAGGCACACGGTGAAGGCCAGCTCCTGCTGCAGGGACAGCAGCACCGTGGGCTCCTGCCCTGGCACGGCCATGGTCACGCCGTGCCCCCGACACCGCTCGCCATGGCTCTTACCCGCAGCTTCTGCAAGCCACAGACCCGGCTGTAGAGGCAGCAGGAGGGGCAGCCGAGGCTCCAGACGGGTGCCAGTGGGCTGCCCAGCTCCTCTGGGCTCTCCTTGTTGGTGCACTTGAGGTCCACATCCAGCTCCTGCCATGACAGCACTCACGTGAAGACCACCACAGCTTCCCCCCGTTCCCCAGCGTTGCCCTGGTGGGGGCTTTGGCAGCTGCTCCCACCTCGGGAATATCAGTGAGCCGGGCCTCACACTTGGTGATGTCCTTGGGGGCAGCCACCACACGCGTGTAGATGATCATAATGTTGGAGAACTCGGCAGCAAAGCCCAGCTGGACGGTGACACCGCAGTCAAAGCAGAGGTGCCGGCTCTCCGGCAGCACTGGGGAGGGGACAGGGAGCACAGGGCTGGCACCTGCAGGGGCTCAAGGCTCGAGCTGTGCCCACAGGTGAGGCGGCCACTGGGTCACCCCAGAGCAGGGCTGCTGTTGTTGCTGTCTCCAGGCTGGTGGCTGTGTGCCAGCTGTTTCTCCTCCAGGTGGGAGGAACCCAGCAGGTGTTGTTCACAGCCTCTCTCTGCTCCTGATGCCAGCTTGGGACAGGCTCCCATGACTCACCGTGAGCCTTGGCCCACTGCAGGTTCCTGGCAGAGGACTCGTCCTGGCCCGGGGGGCGGATGGGGTCTGTCAGCGCCCGTCTCTCTGAGAGGTTGCTGCGGAGCTCCAGGGCCTGCCGGCCCCGCGTGATCTCCAGAGTGCCCATGTCTGCAGGGGCACAGGGGGTTGACAGGGGCCCCCAGGGGTGTCACTGTTCCCCACTGCTCCTCACTCACCCTCGGCCACCTTGTCCAGCAGCACCGTGATCTTCTCATCCTCCAGCAGCCAGCGCTTGAGGAAGGTGACGAAGATGCCGTTGGAGAGCTCACCCTGGCTCAGCTCATAGGCTTCAGCATCTGCACACCTGCGGGGACAGGGCAGTGGCTGGATCTGTCATGGGGTCTGGCACTCCCTGGGAATTGGCCCCCAACAGGATGACAGCCCTAAGGAAGCCAGAGCTGGGTGCCCAGCACTCTTCCTGTTCCTATCACACCATCTGGCCACTGTGTTTGGGACAGGAGAGAATGGCCAGATCCTGGATGCTCAAAGCATCACCAGCCCAAACCCCTGTGCTCTGGAGGAGTCTTGGGGCTTCATGCCAGCAGGTGCTGCCCAAAGCCAAGCAGTGCCATGGGCACCTCCCTGCCCTGTGAGGGACTGGCAGCTGCTGCTTGCCCAACCTCTCCAGCATCAAGGGTGGAGGGATGCAGCCGTGGGGGTCTGAGCCCCTGAGCTGGGCAGGGAGACTCAGCCCCACTCTGCCTGTGCCAGGGGATGGTGGGAGGGGACCCACGTGGCATAGCCAAAGACGATGTTGGCCGTGACCTCCAGCGCCCCAACCTGCGGGATGATGTCATCATTGAGGTTCCTGCAAGAGAAGAGAAGCTGGACAGAGTGAGAACCTGTTCCCCTCCCAAAACCCACCCCAAAGCACACCAGACCTTGAGGGCTGCTCTGTACCCCTCTGCCCGCCCACTACAGCGTTTGCTAGCTCACAGGGGCAGTGAAGTCTTGGGGCATTTAGACAAAGACAATGGGTTTAGATGGGACCCTGGGTGTGCCCTGCTACCTGCCCCCAGGAGCCACCACCACCAGGTCCCTGTGCTGGCTCTCCCTGAGCGGCAGCTTGTCCCCAGGTGGGTGGCAGGGCTGGGTCACCTCTTGCGGCACATGTCAAGCAGGAAGATGTTGAGGCCGGTGCGGCGCTGCTGCATCTCCTGCAGCACCCGCTGCACGCACAGGCAGTGCTCTGACGTGTAGGCGCTGGGCGCGTCGATGGGCACCATGAAGCTGTTGCCAAAATTTTCATAGCCGTGCCCGGCGTAGTAGAGCAAACCTGCTGGGGAAACAGAGGGCAGGTGACATGGTGACATCCATCCTCTGACCTGCCAGCACCTGCTTCTTGCCTGGGCGCACCCCAAGACTCCACCAGCATAAAACCCTCAGCTCCCCCGGGGCTGGAGCCACCCTGGCGGGTGCTGTCGCACCGTAGACGCCCTTGTCAAGGAGGAGGAGGAACTCATCGACAGCCATCTGCATCTCAGCCTTGCGCAGGTCCAGCAGGGACACCACCTTGAAGTTGAGCTGGCACAGGAGGGCACCGAGGGCGTGAACATCCACGATGGGCGCCTGCAGCTGCTTGTGGTGCAGGTAGTGCATGTTGCCAATCAGCAGCGCCACTTTGTCTGTGGCTGCAAGGACAGGAGAGGGAGGTGTTGTTACAGAGTGGGACACACCTGCCCTCCATGCTGCCCACAGAGGTGACACCCAGCTCTGGCCAGCATCACAGTCCCTGGGTACCAAGGTACCCTATGGCATCCCTGGCTCACTGATCCCTGAACCCTCAGTTTATGGGTAAGGGCTAGGGTTGGGGATTTGGGTTGAGGGTTAAGGTGCTGATCTGCTCTCCTAATTCGAGTTGGGGCTGGGATGCTGTTTCACTCTTCCAGTATGCTGCATCCAAAGCATTCCTGGCCTAGTAAAGCCTTATGAGGTGACAGTGATGACATTGGCTACAGTCAGAGTCCCCCAGGGCCACCAGCCCCTCCTGGGCAGGCTCTTACCATACAGCTGTCCAGGGCTGCCATGCTCTAGGGAGCCTGGGAAGAGAGAAATGCCGTGCCATGGTCCTTCAGTGCCAGGGGAGCGTGGCAGGCAGAGCAGCACAGACCTGTCTGCTCTGCTCCCACCTACCTCCATCCCCCTCCTGCCAGGAGCCTCCAGAGGTGAAGAGCCGTGGGCCTGTGGCAGAGGGGATGTCAGGAACCCTGTGCATGACATCACCTCCCAGCATGGGCTGCAGTCCCCCCAAAAACTGTGCAGCCATGAGGGCTTTGCTGGGAACAGAGCAGGTGGGGGGTCACAGAGGTTTTTCTGGGGCCCTCACCAATCTCCACGTCCACCTCCTGGCTCCACACCTCGTGGAAGAGGTTGAACACGTGGCAGGAGTAGCTGCCCCGCTCGGCCGTTGTCACCAGCTTCACCTGCCAGCAGGGCAGAGCGGGAGGCTGGGGCAGTGTGCCAGACCACGCTGCACTGTGCCACACTGTGCCATGCTGTACCATGCCATGCCGTGCCAGAGGTCCCTCCATACCTGGAGCAGGGGTGCCTGTGCCCCTTCCACGGGGCGCCGGTTCCTGAACCACTGGTACTGGGGCGGGGGGTTGCCAATGGCTCTGCACTCCAGGGCCAGCGTGTCCCCCTCGGCCAGGCGGCACGGCCGCGGCTGCCGCAGGATCTGCAGCCCTGCCATGCTCGGGCAGTAGCCACTGCCTGGGCAAGGGAAGGGGGGGAAATCAGGCACCCAGCCATGGAAGCACTCAGCAGCACTGCTCCAGGCCTCAGGTTCTGCAGCCACAGGCCCTGGCACCCATGGATGGCGTGAGGCAGCAGGCATGAGGAGGGCATGTGACTCCTCTGTGGGCACCGTCACCCCAGCAAGCCCAGAGACCTTCACAGCTGAGCCAGGGCCTTACATGGCAAATGATACCCCATCCCTGTCCTGATGGGGCAAGAGGTGCCCTGCAGGAGATGTCCCAATCAGGCAAGTGGTGTCCCATCGCTGACAGCCCAGGGACAGAGATCAAGACCCACCTGAGCTGGGGCTGCTGCTCTTCTCCACCTGCACGTGAGCCCACCTGGAGAAGGTGAATGTGGCCCCACAGTTCACCCGGCAGATGTACCACTGGCCCGCAGGAGTGGCTGTGTCAATCACCAGCTCTGGGGATGTGGCTCCAGGCACCTACAGGACAGGAGGAGGCCAAGGAGTAAAGTGCTCCCTCACCCGTGCGGGTCCCTCACCACAGCCAGGGTGTGGGGCCCTGCTCACCTCCTGCCTCCCACAGAACCACTGGTACATGAGCCCTGGCGGGCCAGTTGCACAGCAGGTCAGGGACACCTGTGTCCCCTCCGCCACCACCTGCGACTCTGGCTGCACCGTGATGCGAATGCCATCCTGGACTGTGGGAGAGGAGAGACCGGCCTGGGCTGGCTGAGTGCCCTGTCCTGCATCACCCCATACCATCCAGTCCCATCCTATCTTGCCCCACTCCCATCCACCACAGATTCTCCTCTCCCAGCCCAGCCCATCCTATCACATCGCACACCTCTGTCCTGTCCCAGCCATCTCATCCCACCTTGTCCCATTGGCATATTCAGTGCTATCCCATCTGCACATCTCATCTTGTTTCAGCCTATCCCATCCCACTCTGCTCTATCCTACCCCGCCGTATCCCATCCTATCCCATGCTGTCCAAATATGTCCTGTCCCATCCAATCAGACCACATCCCATCCTATCTCATCCTGTTGCACCTATCCCACCCCACCCTGCCTGCCCAGCACCTCACAACCAGAGCAAGACCCCCAACAGGAATTGCTGTTCTTCACCCCCATGCCCATTTCCTCTTGCTGAGCCCCTGCCCCCGGTGCTCCCGCGCACCCCCGGTCCCTCTGTCCGTCCGTACCGGCGGAGCTGAGCACCCGGCAGGCCTGTTCGTGCCCCATGCGCTCCAGGCAGCCCAGCAGGTAGCGCAGGGTGCAGTCGCGCTCGGCCAGGAGCTGCAGCAGGCACTGCGTGGGGCTGCCGCGGGGCTCCAGCACCTTCAGCGAGCACATCTCCAGCTCCTCCACGCTGCGAGCGCCCGCAGCCGTCAGAGCCACAGCCCCAGCCCCAGCCCTGGCCATAGCCCTGGCCACAGCCCCAACCCCAAACACAGCCCCGGCCCCAGTCCCAAGCACAGCCCCGGGCCCAGCCCCAGCCACGGCCCCAGCCCCGGCCCCGGCCCCGGCCCCAGCCACAGCCCCAGCCACAGCCCCAAGTACAGCCCCAGCCCCGGCCCCGGCTCCAGGCCCAGCCCCGGCCCCGGCCCCAACCCCAAGCACAGCCCCGGGCCCAGCCCCAAGCACAGCCGCAGGCCCAGCCCCAGCCACGGCCCCAGCCCCAGTCCCGGCCCCGGCCCCGGCCCCGGCCCAGCCTTCTCCCTCGGGGCGGATGGAGCCCAGCCCGGGGGGAACCGACCCGTGCGCCCCCGCTGAGCCCCGGCAGAGCTGTGCCCACGGTGACCCGGTCGGAGACAGCCTCCGGCACGGCTCCCCCAGCCCTACCTGCACCTGAAGCGTTTCTCGGCCCCAGCCAGCTCGGCCAGCTTGCGCCAGCCCCGGCCGGCGTTATCCAGCAGCTCACATAGCCGGGCCACCACGTCATCGCCCAGCGAGCCGATGGGCATGCTCCAGTCCCCCATCGCTCCTGGGGACGCCGAGGGGACCAGCTGTCAGTGGGTGGGTGACGGGGTGCCAGGTCCCCGTGCCCCACGGGAGCCTTCTGGGCACAGGGTGACTCAGGGGAGAGCAATGAGATCCCTGGTGCCAGGAGCCTGAGGAGGTGCTGGGACCTGGCAGCGCTGCTGGATCTGGCCGCCGGCAGGCAGTCAGGAGTGACACATTGCCACTCTGCCAGCTGGGTGGCACAGGGGACGCCACTCACCCCCCTAGCCTTGGGCAGGGAGCCAGGGCACTTTAGCCTGGCCCCAGGAAAGGGACCTTCATGGAATGGGGTCCACAGAACTAGAAGGAGGGGATAGCCCCCATCACCTTCCCCATCCTTTCAGGTGACACAGAGGATGGGGCCCCAGTACCCCTCTTCTTCTGGCAGAGGCCCCAGTGGGGCAGCAGCAGCCCCCCCTTGCTGTCACCAGGCCTCTGCATGGTGTCACCAGGCCTCTGCATGGTGGCCCTGGAGCCACCAGCAGGGGCCTAAGAGGGGTCAACATAAGGTACATGGGGGTCTTAGGACTGGGACCCAGCTCAGCTTGCCCTGAATTCTGGGAAAGGTTTGTGTGACACGAACCATCTGGACAGGGCAGTTCCCTCCCCCTCCCCTCAGGTCCCTTCCCAAGAACCCACCCCAGAAGGACCCTTGTCCCCAGGACTGTGGTGCCCAGAGCAGCTGGGTGACACTCACCCCAAGCAGGGGGCTCCAAGGCAGTGGACAGGGACCCAGGTGCTCCGTCTGCTCACCTGCTGCTGGATTTGGGATCTGGACACACTGGGGGTGGTGAGGGAAGGGTGGGCTGCAGGCCTGGCAGGGATGGGTACTCACCACAGGGTATGGCTGAGCCCCATCAGCTCCCAGGCTGTGCACTGACCCCACACAGAGGTTCAGCCCAAAATCTCCCCCAAAATCGCCCCCGCGCTGCAGCACAGCACTTCTGCTTCCTTCCCTCTTCCTTCCTGTTGTGCAGCACGTGGGCGCAGAGCTGCCACCCCCCGCCCACAGCCCCGGGGGAGCTGGCACGGCCCCGTCACAGGGCACAGCCTGTCATAGGGCACAGCCTGTCACACAGCCTGTCATAGGGCACAGCCTGTCATAGGGCACAGCCTGTCACAGGGCACCTGGGCCACCGCCAGGCCAGGTAGAGGCTGCACTGTCCCTTCCTCACTGCAGGAACCCACAGGCACCCCTTTTCCCCAGAGCCAAACTCGAGCCCAGAAGGAGCTGCAGGGCAGAGTCCAAGGTGGAGATGAGCTGGGGTGACTGTGGCACCTCTCAGCCAGGTGTGCCCAACACACAGACAGAACCGAGGCCAGGGGATGGGCTTTGCCAGGCTGAAGCTGCCCAAAGAGGAGCAGAGTTAGAGCAGTGAGGCCCCCGTTGTGTGGGGAAGACCCTGCCTTCACTGTCCAGCCCAGCCAAGCCCTGCATCCCAGCACCACTGCTCCTGCTGCTGGAGGAGGAAAGGAGAGGATGGTGTGGGGGTGGCACTACAACAGGCCACCATGTCCCCTCCCTCACCCTGCCTGCTGTCCCACAGCACTGCCAAAGCCAGGCCCCTCCTGCCAGCCCCAGGGAGCACAGGCTGCTCAGGCCCCGAGATCCCCTGGCCAGGGACGCAGTGACACGGGTGGGTCATTCCTCACCCCACATCCCCACGGAGCCCTCAGCCCCAGCATCGTGGCACAG
The DNA here is from genome assembly GCF_047830755.1 of Zonotrichia albicollis. NCBI lineage: Eukaryota > Metazoa > Chordata > Aves > Passeriformes > Passerellidae > Zonotrichia > Zonotrichia albicollis. The sequence continues at coordinate 1,700,749 of NC_133847.1, forward strand.
CAACAGGACCCGTGTGCAGTGTGGGCTCTCTCTGTGACCCAAAACTCGAGCTTCTGTATGAACAAACACACTGAGACCTCGTGGCCTGTGCTGCCTTAGCCCTTGGCATGAGCTTGCAAAGGGTCTGGGGTTGTCACAGCCTTTGTAACACATAACAGCCTCACCAGAGATTTATTTTTTATTTACAGCAAGGAAAAGAGACCAAAAGCCAGGGCAGATCCCAGTGCCACTTGTGCTGGCACACAGGGAAGCCCCCAGCTCAGCAGCACCTACAGCTTCTTGCCCTTCTTCAACTTGTTGCGCTGCCATGTGTTGTACTTCCGCAGGCGCCTCCAGTACTCGAGTGAGTCGGGGTCCAGCTCCTCCAGCTTCTTGGGGGGCCCGAGGTGGATCTTAAAGAGCCTGGGGGTGAATGCAGAGGGTGTAAGGCTGTGGGAAGGACGACAAAGGGACAAGCACAGGACGGAGCAATGGACATGAGTGACCAGGATGTGCAGATCCCACATCCACAGTGCACCCACTCCTGTCTCCTGACCCTGGGAAAGGCTTCTGGGTCGCAGAGGGGCAGTCTGCCTCCTCGCAGAACACTTCTCTGTCCCTCTTACACAGCTCTGTGCCCCTGGGATGGAACCTCTGGGACACAGAGGGGAGTGGGGTAGCACGCACCAGTCGGGGTACTCGGACTCGGGCTTCAGGGCCACCTCCGGACCCTCCTTGAAGTAGTTGACCCCCATGGCATGGGTGGCGAGCATGGTGGGGTCGGTGCACACCTCCGGCCCCTTCAACGCCTCCTTCGGCACACCCTTGCCTTTGGACTTGGCGGCTGTGGGGAAAAGGGCAGGGTGAGGTAGGGTAAGGGCAGGGTGAGGGCAGGGTGAGGGCAGGGGGTGTGCCGGGAGTGAAGGATGCAGGCAGGGGAAGGGATGGGGACTCGAGGGCAAGGGCACCGCGGGGCGCTAACAGGGACCGGGGCTGGTGAGAGTGGGGGGCACGAGGAATGGAGCTGGGCCGGCGGCACCACCGGGGAGGGCCCTGGGAGCGGGACACGGGGCCCGGAGCGTGGGCAGGGCATGGCCGGTACCATGGGGAGAAGAGCGGGACCGGGGCACGGAGGGACGGGGGGACACACGAAGGGACACACGGGGGCGGGGCCGGAACCGGGACCGAGGAGCGCGGGCCGGGGCCGGTGCCCGTGCGGGCCTCACCGGGTTTCTTGGCGTAGCCGCGGGCCGAGGCACGGAGCACAGCTCCCGCCGCCCGCAGCAGCGCCCGGGCGGCCATGGGCGCGGGGCACGGCGGGACCGGGGCGGGGTCGCGGCCGCGCCTGCGCAGCGCGAACGGAAACGGCGGCGGGACCGTCCCGTCCGGGCCGGAGGCGCCGGTAGTGACCGAGTCCGCCCGGCCCGGGCCCCTCCCGGGCCGCCGGTCCTATGGATACCGGCACCACCATGGACTTCCAGGCGGCCGCGCTCCCTACCCCCGGCGGCGGCGGTGATGAGAGCGCGGAGCCGCGGGCCATGGACACGGAGGACGGACCGGACGCCCCTGGGCGCTGTGGAGGCGGCGGGCGGCCGGAGGAGCCCTCCCGTAGCGCCCCGCAGCCCGGCAGCGGCTCCGGGCCGGAGGGGCCGGGGCCCGCCGCAGCCCCGGAGCTGGCGGGGGGCGCGGGCGGACGGACCGAGCTGTGCCGGGGCTCGGGAAGGGCGATGGAAGCGGAGGAGGTGCCCGAGGCGCCGCAGGGCTCTGCCCGCTGGGAGCCCGGTGCCAGCAGCGCCTCTCGGGGCACGGGGCGCCCCCGGAGCCCCAGCAGCGCCGACCCCGCGGGCATGGAGCTGGATGAGACCCCCGAGCCCTGCGCCCGCCCCGCACCGGGGGCCGAGTGGGCCGAGGATGTGGAGGACGAACCCTCGGAGATCCAAGGGCTCCTGGCTCAGCTTGAGACCCTCGACCCCAACCTCCGTGACTGCCCGTCCGCCCCAGAGCAGGGCTCGCCATCCCGCTCGGGCTCCGGTGCCCGGCGGGGCCGCGGGCAGTGCCCGGGCCGGTGCCGGCCGTGCCCGCTGCACGTGGCCACGGGCCGGGGCCTGGCGACGCGTCCGTGCTGCCCGCAGCACTCCGGCTGCCACCGGCCCTGCCACGGGCTGCTCTTCGCCGAGGCTGACCGGGAGGACTTGCTGAGCCTCCTGTGCTACGAGGGGGGACTGCCCGAGGCTTGTGCCGAGACCCCCTTGGCCCACTCCGATGTCCTGGCTGGGACCAACCTGGAGATGCTGCAGGCTCGGGAGGACCCAGCCGCTGTGGAGAAGCCTGAAGGGCTGGGGAGGCCAGAGAGCTCAGAGGAAGAACCTTCTGGCAGCTGGTGTTACGGAGAGGGGCTTTGCGAGGACGATTCTGCCTGCGAGGCTGCTCGGGAAGGTTCCCCGGAGCCGGCGTGGGCAGCGCTGCCTTCCGCTCTGGTGGCCGGGACAGAGCAGCCACCTCAGAGCACTATGACCGTGAGTGCACCGTGCCTTGGGCTGCCGTGGGGCAGCAGGAGCCAGGACGTCCCCCTTGGCTCTGGTCCCTCCTGGAGTCTGGGATGGGGGCAAAGGAGAGCCAGGGCCGACTTTGCTCAGGTCTTACAGGGCCTTGCACTGCGAGATTGCCCATACAAGACCCTCAGTACCAGCTTTGCCCTGAATGCATGCTTGCGTGGCTGGCTGGTTCAGTGTGTCCTGGCCTAGAGGCTGGTGCATCCGAACAGCCCCTCTGGTCCTAGGGTCCTGTGCCATCTTCCCCTCCAGCCCCAGGACCCTGTTCTTCTCTGTCCAAACCTGGGACCCTATGCCATTTCTCCCATCCTCAGGGACACTCTGCCTTTGCTGTCCCACTGCTCCAGGGCTAGTCAGGCTGAATCCCTGAGGCCCCAGCCACAGCCTCACTTGCTCTCTTGTTGCTTTGCAGAACAGGGAATCCCCATCATCCTGCCCAGCCTTCAAAGAGGGTGAGTTGCTTCTGTTCTTGAGCAGCAAGCACATGAGGAATCCTGCCCCACCTGCTCTGACCCTGAATGGGCATGGTCCGGGGTCCCGGTTAGGGAGGGAACAGCAGCTCTGCACCCACCCAGAGCGGGTGCACCAGGCTCCACGTGGCTCGTTTGAGGGTTTGCTGAGGAAATGGAGGTGTATCAGGGATCGGGGGGGGTATACTTGGGGAAAAGGGTGCCATGTGTTGCCAAGGGAAGGGGGTAGCAGCCCTGGACCCCCAGTGCTGCCAGGTGTCCATGTACCAAGCACTGAGCTGCTTCATTGTGTGTAGGAATGCAGCTAACAAGGCAGCAGGAGTTGGTACCCCCAGTTTCAGAGGTGGGGGAGCAGCCTCTGCTCAGTCCCTCCCAATACCTCAGTTCCAGGCCCTTGTGACCCAGAGGACTTGCTGGATGGTGTGATTTTTGGGGCCAAGTACCTGGGCTCCACGCAGCTGGCCTCGGAGAGGAACCCCCCGACCAGTGTCCGCATGGCGCAGGCACAGGAGGCCGTGGACAGGATCAAGGTGCAGGAGGGATGGGGGGCATGGCTGCCCCGAGCCTTACCCCATGAGGGTGTGGGGCAGCGCCCAGGGTCTGCCTGAGGGCACCTGGCTGTGGGGCTGGGTCCCAGCAGGGTCCTGTGACCTCTCCATCATTCTGCAGGCACCCGAGGGGGAGTCCCAGCCCATGACGGAGGTGGATCTGTTTGTCTCCACACAGAGGATCAAGGTGCTCACTGCTGACACTCAGGTGAGCAGGAACAGCAGTAACCTCGTGTCTCTGTGGCTGCTTCAACATTCCTGTTTGGCCTCAGGCTCTCAGCTTTACTCCCACGCCAGCAGGGTCTTGCCTAGTGATGGCCTATGGATGAGGACACATGTCTGGAAGGGGACATGTCACTTCGTAGCCATCCTGTGTCATGTCCTTCCCTCTCTCTGTGTGGCTGCACAAGGCCTCTCATGCCACCTGCACCCTGTGGAGCTGCTGGGAACCCAAACTGAGATCTGGGGAACCCAGGCTGGAAATCTGGAGAGCTCTTTGCCTCAGGATTAGTTTCTGCATTATAGCAAGAAGGAAGAGCTGCCCTGTCCCCTGGCGACACCCAGGGACACAAATGAGTCCTTGATGAAGAATCTGTTTGTACCTTTTGGCACAGACACGGTTTCTGCCCAGCATGTGCTGGGCAGCTGTGCCACATCCCAGCACCATGGCCAAACCCTTCCTGCTTGCAGTGCCAGCAGGCTCACGGTGCCCACATGGTCTGACAGCCCCGAGGGGGCTGAACTCCGCCTGTTCCCCTTGCCAGGAGGCCATGATGGACCACTCCCTGCAGACCATCTCCTACATTGCCGACATCGGCTCCCTCGTGGTGCTCATGGCGCGCCGGAAGCTGCCGCGGCGCTCGGAGGCGGCGGAGGAGAAGCGGCTCTACAAGATGATCTGCCACGTCTTCCACTCACCTGATGTGAGTGAGGCAGCACACGGGTCCCTGGTGTGGGTGGGCAGCCCTGGGGACCTGAGTCCCATCCCAGTGTAATAACTGGGTGTTCTGGGCTGGGGTTGCAGCAGAGACCCCTCCCTCCCCACTAGGGAGAGGCAGAAGCCCAGCCTGAGCATCTCTGTCCCCCATAGAGCCCCAGCAAGTGCAGGGGAGGGTTGGCTCCACACAGGGGCCCATTCCAGCAGGGAGGGAGCCAGGACATCCTGGAGCTCCCAAGCACGTTTCCTGTGCTGGGCACTGCAGGGCACTGGGAGCTGTTGGCTCCAGCCCAGAGGCACAGGCAGGAACAGCCGCTGTGTTTCTGCAGGCCCAGGTGATTGCCCAGGCCATCGGGCAGGCATTCGGCGTGGCCTACCAGCGCTTCCTGGAGGCCAACAGCATCGACCCCAGCGAGCTGAGCCCGCGGCAGTACAGCCGTGCCCTGCAGGACCAGGAGCAGCACAACACAGAGCTGACCCACTTCTCCCGGCAGGAGAACTGCAAGGACGTAAGAGCTGCTCCGATGGGTGGGGACAGTGTGGGGAACCCACTGGCACCTCTGTGTCATCCACTCTCTGGCTCCCTGTGCAGCTGAGGTGCTCCCTCCAAAAGCAGAGCCTGTCCCAGCCAGCTGTGAGTGCAGCTGTGGGCTGGGACAGTGCTCCATGGCTCTGGTGGAGGTTGTGACTGTAACCCACCTGTTCTCCCCCAGGTGTGCATCCGGAAGCAGAAGGGGGAGATCTTGGGCATTGCCGTAGTGGAGTCGGGCTGGGGCTCCATCCTGCCCACCGTGGTCATCGCCAACCTGATGCACGGGGGCCCCGCGGAGCGCTCAGGCGAGCTGAGCATCGGGGATCGCCTCATGTCCGTCAACGGCACCAGCCTGGTGGGGCTGCCCCTGGGCACCTGCCAGAGCATCATCCGGGTGAGCCAGGGCAGGGTGACCTCCTGCCTCACGCCATGGGGGAGATGGGGACTGCCCTGAATGACCTGGGGGTGTCTGTGACACCAGGATTCCTTTGGGGCCCCCAGCTTTGGAGACAGGTGTGCCCAGGTCATACCTGTCCTGCAGGCTGTGGCAGTTCCTGCTCAGAGGGCTTGGAGGAAGGCAGGGGACAAAGGGACAAAGCTGGGGAGTGCACTTGCTGTGGCCCCGCCTGAAAAGGAGGGTGGAGGTGGAGAAGGGCACCTGTCCTGAAGGGAACTTGTTGCATCATCTACCTCTCAGTAGGATGGGAAGGAGCTGGAAGCAAGGACAGCATAGCCTCAGGGGCAGGGATGTCTTGGGCTGGGTTTGTAAGTTCTTGTCCCTGCATTTGCATTTGCAGTATCCTGTTGTGTGTCTCAGTTTCCCCATTGAAAACAAGTTGCTAATCCTCAGCCCTCACATGAGCAATGTGGGTGTTGGATGTTGGGTGCTGCTGCCTATTATCTGTTCCCAACAAACCTCTTCTGTAGAAAAGTAGGTTGGATTAACATTTAGGCAATGCAGTTAAATCCACACATGACAGTCACCACAGCTGGCTCAGTGAGAGAGGCTAGAAAGGCTCCTTTTTGCAAGGTTTTAGTTCAGCAAAGTATATCACATGTGGCTGAAGGGAACCCAGCAAGAAAGAGAGCAACCACATGGCGCAGGCAGCTTGAAAAGGGGAAGGGGTGGGGGGCAGAGCTAAGGGCAGGGCAAAGGGGATTGGTCTCCAAGGGAGGGGGTCAGCCACCAGTGGTACCAAGCCATTGAGGGGACAGGGAAAGGGGAAACCAGGGGAAGTTGTCAAACAGAAGTCCATGTGGGAGTCTGTCTTTTCCCCCAGGAGGACTGCATTACCCCTCAACCAGTCTGAATAGCTTTCCAAAATCTGACCATGCCCCATCCCACCTTCCAGGAGCTGAAGCACCAGACTGAGGTGACACTGAACATTGTGCACTGTCCCCCTGTCACCACGGCTGTCATCCGACGCCCCGACTCCAAGTACCAGCTGGGCTTCTGTGTTGAGAACGGTGTGGTGAGTGCCCGTGGGATGGGAGCTGCGCCAGGTCTGCTGAGGGACAGGCAGAGCCAGCTGTGTGCAGGGACCAGCGCCCAGCTCCCACACTGCAGGTGCCTGCCCAGGCCGAGGGGTCACAGGGCTCAGCAAAAAGCTCCTGACAGCCTTTCTGCAGCACTGGTGGTTGTATCCCTGTTCTTGGTGCTCTGTAGCTGTTTGCTTTCAGGGTGGTGGCTTCTTCCTGGCTTTCTGGGCATGACCTCAGTGACAGTTGTTGCTGTCCCCTGTGCTGAGCTACTCCCTGCCCTGGGCTCTCGTGTGGCTGTGTTGGGAAGGCAGAGAGGGACATTCCTGGGCTCAGTGGGAGCTGGGTGGGTGGCACAGCCCCCTCGCACCCCAGCTGCTCCCCCTAGCACTGGAGATGTGGGGCTCTCCTGGTGCCCCAGGGAGCAGCTCAGTCTCTGCAGCCCCAGCCTGAGGGGAGCAGGAGGGCTCAGTGGGGGGACTGAATCAGCTGGGGGACAAAATCCTGGGGCTGCCCTGGCCCCAGCTCAGCACGTCATGCTGGTGGCAGCAATGCCCAGGAACATCCCTGCCCTCCCTGCGTGCCCAGGGCTGGAGGAGCTGTGCACCCAGGCAGAGCTCTGGCCGAGAGCCTCCGGGGCTGTGAGGGTTTGGAGCAGTGGTGGCAGGGCCGGGCTGAGGGCACAGCCCTGCTCTCACAGCCCTCTAACCCCCCAGATCTGCAGCCTGATGCGCGGGGGCATCGCGGAGCGGGGCGGCATCCGCGTGGGGCACCGCATCATCGAGATCAACGGGCAGAGCGTGGTGGCCACGCCGCACGACAAGATCATCCAGATCCTCACCGAGGCCGTCAGCGAGGTGAGCTGGGCCCCACGGAGCTGCTGGGCTCGGAGCTGTGAGCAGCACCCTCCAGGCCAGGCCGGGGTCTCTAATCTGTGCCTCTCTGCCTAGGTGCACATCAAGACCATGCCAGCCTCCACGTACCGTCTGCTGACAGGGCAGGAGCAGCCCCTCTTCCTCTGAGCCACCGTGCCTGGGGCAGGCAGGACGAGCCCAGGGCTGCAGGGGCAGGACTGGCTCTGCCTTCTGCCCCAGCCCTGCAGCAGAACCCTCAGCAGGGCCTAAGTCTGCACCTCTTTTGTTTTACTCAGGACACAGTGGGACACTGGGGGCTGATACCCAGCCTGAGCAGCACCAAGGTCTGTGGTGCCACGCTTTGGGCACCTCTCCCACTCCAATTACCTCTCCCCAGCTCAGAGTGCCTGCACAGTGCCTGTCCTGCTGCTGCACAGGGTCCCTCACCTTGGCCTTCTGCTTGTGGGAGGTGAGGGGGCCTTATGTGAAAGCTTCCCCCACCCAGTCACTGACTTTTGTACTTTTACACTCACCAACAGTGCCTTTCCCAAGGTGGGGATGGTGCTGGAAGCACAGCTCAACTCCAGAGCACAAGCAGCAGAGCCCCAGAGTAGCACTGACCCCACATAGCCATGTGTGGGTGCACACTGGCACCCCTGAGGGATACCCAGCAACTCCCAGACTCAGCCTTAAGGGCAGAAGCGCTCTTGGCACCTCCTCTACTCCCATGGCTTGGCCAGAGGCTGTTGGGGTGCAAACTCTCCGTTAGACACGTTGCACCAAGCTGGGAATCTGCCTCAGCTTTTCCATGGTGCTGCCTTGGATCGCTCTGCATGCACAGCCCAGCCCAGAGCCACAGCCCTGGGAGCAGCAGAAGGGAACATGGCATTGCCCAGCCCCACATCCTGGCAGTTTGGGGCTGCAAGCTATTTTGTGAACAGCTCTCTGGGCCCCCAGGGCTGCAGCAGTGCTGACCTGGCTGTGCCTTTGTGCCTGGTTGCTCTAAAAATAAAAATTTTGGGAAATATGGGAGGCTGCATTTGAGGAGCTGCAGGGGGACTGCAGCAGAGGAGGGAGCACATCCCAGGCCTGCCCTGGTGCCAGGCCCCAGGTGCCCCTGTGCTGCCTCATTGTACACAGGGCCACTGGCCAGGGAGGTGCTTGGATCCCAGCAGAACAACCCTGCTACACAGTGTCCCCTGAATGCTGCCACCCAGCACTCCCAAAACCAGCCCATCCTCATCCAAACATCCCTTTTATTCCAGTAGCAGTGGCTGTGGCCAAAAGGGAAGGAGGCACGTGGTAGTGCAGGCACTTGGTGATGCAGGGTATAGCAGGATTGGGCCCAGCCCAGCCTGGCCACTGGGGCACCACCTGAGCTCTCAGCTGCACCCAGCTGTGCAGGGCTGCAGGAGGGCTGGCCTGGAGGGACAGGCCAGCTGTGCCACTACACATCTGTGGCTGGGCCCCACTCGTAGCCTTCATCCTGGTCTGAGTCATCCCTGGCTCGTGTGAACCTCCTCCTCACCGCCTCGTGCTCGTATTCCCTGGGGAACAGAAGGGTGCTGATGGCTCTGTGTGACAGGGACAGGGCCCTGCTGGGACTGTCCCCAGCCCTGGGCAGCTGCCATCCCCACCCCGGGGCACAGGGTACCTGATGCTGTCATAGCTCCTGCCCTGCCGTGGCCGTTTGGGCACCTGGGGAAGAAGAGGTGGGAGAGGTCAGGGGCAGGACAGGGGCTGTGCCCCAGCCTGGGGCTTTTGCCCCTGGCCACCCAGAGCTGGGCACAGACACACAGCTGGACCCTGCAGCAGCCAGAGGTGACACCCTGCCTGTGCCATGAGAATGGGAGTCATGCTCCAGAGCTGGGCACTGTGCCACCCTCCTCTGCCCCACCAGGCTCTTGTACCAGTCCAGGACAACCCACCTGCTCGCTCTGGCTGTGGCTTGGGGCCAGCTGTGCTGGCTCAGAGGAACGGGCCAGCCCAGGCTGGTCGTAGGCCTCCTCTGCCTCGCCGTCTGTGTAGGCGCCCGCCTCCCCATCCGTGGTGTCATCGTAGTCGCTGTTGGCTCGGCTGTCACACGTCAGGTAGCCTGAGGGCACTCTGCTTGGTGGGTTCAGCAGGTCCAGACTGTCCTCGGTGGCCACATCTGCCTGAGGGGTGGGGATAACAGAGACATGGGACCTCAGCTTTGGGGGGCCATGTGCAGCCCTCGGAGGCCCAGCCTTGCCAGAGAGCCCATGCCCTGTACCTGCTCTGCTGTTGTCCAGACTGGCTGGCTTTGCTGTGTCCTTACGATGTCCTGGATCTGCTCGTACCATGCATTGCCGCTGCCACTGAGGCTGATGGTGGCCGTGAAGAGGTGGCTGCAGTACTTCTTCATCTTGTTGGCCTGGGCATAGAGGCGCCGGGAGCTCTTCCTGGAGTCGGGTGCCAGCCACTGCCGCATGGCCTTGATGCCCTGGCGGCTCTCAGGCTCGCAGAACACCACCACGGGGTAGTACTGCACGTAATTGAGGCGCTCTACAGCCGAGGGTGTGATGTCCAGCAGGGCGTGCTTATTCTGGGGCAGGGCACAGCCATCAGCCCTGCTGGGAGCAGGGATGAGGGCCATGGGTTTGCCACAGGCCCCAGCTGGCTCCAAGGACGTGGGAACGGTCTCACCTTTTCTGCGATCTGCCGCACCGAGTCCAGCTTGATGACCTTGGACGATGCCCCATCTCGGGGCACACTCGCTGCAGGACACAGAGATGGGGCATGAGAGGGGCTGCACCTCCCACAGCCCCGGGCTGGGCATGGCCATGCCCAGCCTGGGGCTGTGTTCCTCAGGGAGAGGAGGGGAAAGGGTGAATTAGGCCAGGAAGGTGTTGGGGTGTCATAGGGAGGGAGCCAAGGTAAGGAACTCTCACAGGGTCTGGCTGCTGGGTGTCATTTTCTCCCCAGCCTGGGGGCACTTACGGGCAATTTCAAAGAGGTCGGGCAGCTCCCTGCTCAGCTTCTGCACAGCGATGTCTGCGATGGGGCCCAGGATCACCACGGGCCGCTTGAAGCTGGCTGTGGGAGGACACAGGTGCTCAGGGGGGCTGGGGCAAGGGTAGAGCTCCCAGCACTCAAGCACCCAGCCCCGCTCCTCGTGGTGCCCACAGGCCTCCACCTCGCCCTGCTCCTCCCAGGACAGGAGGGCCCATCAGCAGTCACAGCAGGGCAGCCCCAGGAGCCGTGTCCCCAAGGCAGGTCAGGCTGCCCTGGTGCCCACCTTCCTTGAGGACCACCCTCTCATAGGGTGGGTAGCGCCCCTGCTTTGTGAGGGCAGACAGGTCCTCCCGGCTCTTGCGCAGCATCTTCTTGGCTCCCCGCAAGCCCCGCAGCTTCCAGAACTCAGCCCTTGCCCCGGAGGGGTTGGCTCCAGACGTGGCTTTCAGCACCGACTCCAGGCTGGCAATCTGCTCTGCCCTGGGAGAGGAGAGGGCTCAGGACCTGCAGCCTCTGGGTTTGAGGAGCAGCTCAGGAGAAGCTGGCACCCTTGCTCGGTGGCACAGCCAGGTGAGGCCATGCTAGACTTCTCTCTCTGGGACTTTGGACAACTTGACAGTCAGCTGCCTCACCACTCTGAGCAGGGATTTCACCAGCTCCCGCTTCCCACCACTGTCCCACCAGCCCTGCCTCTCACTGAGCCCACCATCCCTGTCCCCGGCTCACTTGGGAGCCTTCTCTGGCTTTGCTTGTCCAGGGGCTGTTCGTGGCTCCATCCCTACCTGCTCCGGTTGGGGATGATGCCCTTCTCCTGCTCCTGCAGGTCCCTGCCCATGCGCACAGCCAGCCAGCTGCCCAGCTTGCCCCGGTACATGGTGTCCAGCACGTGGAACACGTCCCCACGGACAAAGCTGAGCCCTGACGGCGTGTCCTTCTCAAAGTCAAAGTGTGTCCGGATGTAGAACGAGTCACCCACGTTGGACGAGACCATCTTCCTGTAAACTGAAGCCCAGGGCAAGAGGGACCATCAGGGGAGGAGATGGCTGAGGAAGAAGATGCTGGAGAGATTTGGGAAGGCACTAGGCTGGCTGGGAGGCTCCACAGGAGCCCTTGCTGCTAAGGAGGGTATTGGGGATGCTTTTTCCTCCCATGGCACTCTCAGGCATGCTGGGGACAGTAGGATCTGACTCGCCAGCACATGCTGGCCTCTCCAGGCTGAGCCATGGTCCCAGAAAGCCCCTGTGCTCCAGGAAGCCAAGGCACAGAGCTGGGATGGTCTGGTCCCCTCCCATCAGCACTCTGGAGGAGGAGGAGGGGAAGAAGGACCACCCTGAAGGGACAGGAAGGGCCATGGCAAGTCCAGCAGGTCTGATGCTTGCCCAGAATAGACAGAGGATGGAGAGGCCCGAGCCCAGGATGAGCCTGGTCACCACTCACTGTCCTGCTTGCTCTGGATCCACAGCGTGACCTCCTCGCCTGGGGGCAGGGCCATGAGATATTCCACAGCCTCCTCACGGGTCATGTTCTGGAAACTGGTGTCATTCACCTGCCACAGAAAAGCACTTGGACATGGTCCTGCCAGCAGGACAGAGGGCATGGGCAGCAGCAGAGGACCCAGGAACAGCAGTGCCCAGGACAGAGTGGGAGAGGGAAGTGATCCTTGTCACCCTGGAGGTGATACCCTGGGGAGATATTGCACCCAAAAGTGCTGGGGCCAGTCCAGATGCAGCAGCATATGGAGCATTTTCAGCCTCGGGTACCTGGAGGATCTGGTCACCTTCCTGAACCCCCTGGATGTCAGCCAGGCTCCCCTCCTGCACGCTGGACACGAAGATTCCCACATCATTGCCACCTGTCAGCCGCAGCCCCACACTCTTGGCCTTCACAAACTGCACAACCCTGGCGTTGGTGCTGTACCTGCCACAGAGAAGGACAGTCAGCCCCGTGGTGACATGCAAGGACAGGACAGCAGCTCATCATGTGCCCCAGCCATTCCCCTGCCTCTTGCAGACATACCCATCCTTGTGGGCAGCTCGGGCAGTGAGGCTGGTGAGGGGGCTGTGCCCATCCTGCTCCATGGCTTCCAGAAGGTCTGCAGGAAGGAGAGCTGGTCTAGGAGCAGCAGTGGCTGTGCCGAGGCACAGGGAGCCCTGGCATAGCTCCATGGGGCTTTGGGCAGTGGAAATGCACAGGAGCCTGGAGCCCCCCCAGTGCCCACTCACCTGGGCCCTGAGCATCAGCTACAGCCACCTTGGCCACAGGCTCCCTGCTCGATCGTCCCCTCTCCCTGGAACAAGGTTGAGCAGGATTTAGGCAGGACAGTGGAGAGAGCAGAGCAAGCTGGGCATGGCAGTACCACCTTCAGGGATACTGGCTTAGGAATGGAGAACCAGCATCCCCAGACAGGTGGAGAACACAGAAGGATCTGCCAGGGGACAGAGGGGCTCATGGGGACAGTGTGGGCCTTACGATGATTTTGTCCTGGCAGCAGCTGGAGATCGTGGGGAGGCCTCTGGAGATGGTGGATGGGACAGCTCAGAGTCGATGTCTGAGATATCTGCGGGCACAGGAAGGGAGATATCAGTGGCCATGCAGCCCCCGTGCTGTGTGACTGACCCTGGCCCCAGCACCGTCCCCTCACCGTCCATCTGGGAGCTGCCACTCTGGCTGTCAACGTCGGGGATGTTGACCAGGAACTGCCGGTGGTCACGGAGGATGAGCAGGGTCAGGATCCCCTCTGTCTGCTCAATGAGCTGCTGGGTTTCAGCCAAGGACATGTCCTGGCTGGCTACCCCATTGATCTGGAGGGGCAGAGTGGGAGGCCTCAGGGCACCTGCTCCTGGGAAAGTCACCCCCAGGAACACCCCACGGGGATGGGATACTCTGATTGCCATCTTCCTGCTCCCTTCCCAGCTCCTCCAGGCCAGCCCCAGCTCCTGCAGCTTCACCTGTTCTGTCCCTGTTCCTGGCTGCTTCCCAGTGTGACCTCATTTTGTACAGAGGAAACCATTAAACCATTAGCATGCTTTGTTAACACCCACTTCCACCTGCCTGGGGCTATGCCCGCAGGCAGGATTGCAGGACCCCTCAGACACCTGAACCTCAGTTTTCCTTTGCCCTGGGCCCAGCACTGTCCTTCCATGCCCAGGCCTGATGCAGGGAGTCAGGCCCCAAGCAGGCTCTGGGGCTGAGATCTCCCTGAGCAGTAGCTGCTTTTCCCAACAGACTGTGGGATGCAATCCCTTCTGTTTACCCCAGAGTCACTTTAGCACCAGGTCCCAGCAGCCACGGGTCTGCCTGGACCGGCTGTGCAAACAAAGGGTCTCCCTCCCTCCCTTCTATTTCCTCCTCCCCAAATACTTTAAGCATTGTTTTATCTGACAAACACCTGTGACTGTCATCCAGTGGGGACATGGACACACAGTGGGGGACCACACCCCGTGGGGACAGTGGGGTGGACATGACCCCAGTGTGCCAGCAGGACATGCCACCAGCCCTGGCAGCAGGGAGCTGCTCCCTGGGACAGCCGGGGTGGCACAGGCAGAACTGCCTCCAGCATGGCCGTGGCTGGGCCCTGGCAGTGACACCAGCCAGGGACGACCCCTCCAAAGAGGGGCAGATGAGACTCCCAGTGAGTGCCCTGCACCCTGGGGCCCCCATACCTTCAGGATGAGGTCTCCCTCCTGCAAGGAGTTGCCCTTGGCCGCCAGCCCGCTCTCCACGATGTGCTTGATGAAAAGCTGACTCCCCAGCTTCAGGCCATACTCTGCAGCAGAGAGAGCCATGATGGTAGAGTCAGGCAGATGCAAGATCCCCCCACAAGCCCCAGCTCCCCTTGGGGTACTGGCAAGCCAAAGCTGAGCTCTGTAGCCCCCAGCTGAGGGGAGGAGGTTTAGTGCACCCAGCATGGCATGCACTGTCCCCTTGCTGCAGCCAGGCCCTGGCACCCACCCAGCCTTCATCCCCTCCCTGGGGGAAGGCATGGCCGGAAATCAGGCAACAAGAGCCAGAGGCAGCAGGAGCAGGAGGGCCTCACCCTCATTCTGCTTCTGCTTCACCAGGACCGAGGTGATGGGCTTCATTGGCACGTCCTGGCACGGCAGCCGCTTGAAACCCGACACCAGGGCCAGCCCGTTGGTGTCCCCGTCCTGGCCAAAGGAGCAGTGTCTGCCCTGTCCTCTCCGATCTGAGCTGCCGTGCAGGCGGTGGCTGCTGTCCTGGCTCCGCCTGCGGCTCCGTGCCACCAGCCGGTGCTGCCTGCGCTCGTCGTGCGGGTGACCAGAGCTCCTCTCGCTGGACGAGTCCCCGTCGTAGCCCTGGCTGTGGTCCAGGTCATCCCGGGAGCGCTGCAGCCGGTACTCCTCGTCTGAGTCGTAGTGCCGGGCCACGGCAGGGGACCCAGGGCTGCTCTTGCTCACGGGGAGCTGAATCTTCTTTGGCCTTTTCAGTGTCTGCAGGTGCACAGTGAGCAGAGGAGGATGATGGTACAGCTGTGTCTGCCAGGAGATGTCCCTGCAGCAATTCCCAAGCCCCAAACCTCGGGCATATGTGGACAGGGGATCTGGGATGGGGACAGGCACCAGCATGAGCGTGATGCCAGCCCCCATCCCACCACAGAGCACACTCACAATGTTGGCGATCTTGCCACAGGTTTTAAGTGTCTGGATGGCAACAGAGGACGGGACGTTCTCCATGGAAATGCCATTCACCATCACGATGTGATCCTTCTTCCTGGGAGGGAAAATGCAGCTGAGATGCTGTCCCAGGCACAGCTCCCAGCCCAGGGAGCTGGTGGGGTGGTGAGCGTACCCCAAGGGTTCCCATTCCAGCCAGGAATGGGCAGGGCAACAGTGGTGCTGGCCCTGTCCCAGCAGGAGCGATTCTCCATCCCTCCCACCCTTGCTGGCAGTGACCCCCCCCCTCTGGCCCCATGTCCCTGTGCACTCACTGGAGCTGACCCATTGCTGGTCCCCCAGACACCACATCTGAAACAAACACCGCTGTGTCCCCGGTTGTCCTGTTGGGACGGTCACGGCCTCCGGAGACAGCAAATCCAAAGCCCCGGTGAGGGTCCTGGTGGGGGTGGGCAGAAGGGTCAGGCAGAGTTGACCCCACAGACCCCATCCCTCCCACAGGAGAGAGACTGACCTTGCTCAGTGTCACCGTGTGCTGCTCCCAGATCACCATCTCCTCCATGCTGGGCACCCACCAGCTCAGGCTGGGCAGGGGCTCGGTGGCAGCCGCACGGCCGGGGGGCTCTGAGTGGCTCCGGCTCCTCTTCGCAGCCGCCGGCCCCTTCCTCAACCCAATATCCGGCTGCAACACAGAGCAGCAGCAAAGCTGAGCCATGAGCACAGGGACTGTGAGGCTGCAGGGGACAGAGCTCCAGGGTGCCAGGACACAGGGACTGGCAGCTGTGGCACAGCCCAGCTAACCCTGCTGAACCCAGAGCTGCCTGTGCACCACGACGTCACCCCTGGGGATCCATCTCCATCCCCTCAGACACAGGTCCATGCAAAGGGGGTTTTACACAGGGCAAGCACAGGACTCATCTCCATGGCTGGGACCCTGTCCATGCCATCCTCTGTCCTCCTGGAGCTGCCAGGCCTTGGGGTGCTGCTCTGGGTGGTGTTTTTTAGTGCCTGTCCACCCACTCTGGGCTTCGGCAGCTCTGCCAGCTGGTTTGGTAGCACCACTGCCCCAGTTTCACCATTTCATTTCTCTGGGTTTTCCCCAAATCCAATGTTTTCCACCTGAGGCAAACAAGCCTGACTGACAGAATAATGTCCCTTTGAGGCTGAAACTTCTGGGATGGGCCCAGGGATCTCCACCAGCTTCTGGTTCCCTGTAGGTAATGTCAGCATGAACCCAGAGAGACATGGTGGGAGACAGCACGACCAGAGCCTCCCACCAGCTCCCATGGGGTGGGACAGGGACAGGCCACTTTGTTCAGGGCCTCACACAATCATGAAGTAGGAAGAGGCCTTCAAGATCATCAAATCCAGCTGTCACTCCACACCACCATAATCTCCCCTAAACCATGTCCCCAAGTGCCCCATCCAGATGCCTCCTGAATGCTTCCAGAGATGATGACACCAGCACCTCTCTGGACAACTTATTCCATTGCCTGACCACTCTTTCAGTGAAAAAAAAATTGTCTAGTATCTAATCTGAACCTCCATTGGTGCAGTTTGAGGCCATTTCCTCTGGTCCTGACACTTGGCAGAAGAGGCTGATGCCCACCTCACTACAATCTCCTTTGGGAGAGCAGTGAGGTCCCCTGAGCACCCTTCTCCAAACTGCACACCCTCAGTTCCCATGGCACCACACAGCTGTGGTGTCTGAGGGCTCTGGAGTGCCTGTGCTCATTCCCAACAGCCCCCAGCACACCTCAGCCCTGCCAGGGATGCCCACATTGGTGCCACAGGGAGCTCAAAACCTCCACAAGCCCTTTGGGAATTGGCCACGGGGCAGCTTTGGTGGGACAGAGACACCTCGTGGGCAATGCCAGGGTGGTGCCACAGCAGGGGTGTGGCAGTGGGCAGCACAGCCTGGCACCAGGACATCCCATGGGCAGCCCCCCAAATGAGACCAGCCTGAAACGAGCCCCAGCCCAGTGCAGCGCAGGGAGGGCTGGGGGAGGCCTGGGGTAATCATTCACCCGACAGGCAGGTGAATGCTGCAGCCACGGGCGGGGAGGGCAGAGTCCCCTGTGCGTCATCGGCTGCCGAAACCAGCCCGAGCGCCACCCTGCCACCCAGGGACACGCGGGACCGGGGGCAGCTGGGGCTGGGCAGGACCCCAGGGTGGCAGCATCCGCTGCCCTGGCACTGGGAAAGCTGATAATGAGCAGGAACTCCCAGAGTGGCATTGGGGTGGTTTCAGCTGTGTCACCAGTGCTGTTTGTGCTCCCTGGACACCTACAGGTCACACGGTGGGAAATATAGGGCCAAGAGAGACCAACCTGGAGCAGCCAGATCATCCCTCTCCCTAGAGTGGTGACATCTGCTGAGCTAGAGCCCCCCAATACAGCCCCTCACTGTCCCCACCTGGCTCCCACTACTGTCCCACCACCCTGGTGTCCGTTGCTCTCCAGGCAGTGCCTGGAGCAGCAAGGGGATGGCAGCAGCTCCAGCGGCACGGGCATCGTGCCTACGGTGCCACCAAGCCCTGTCCCTGTCCCCAGTCTCCCCCCAAGACCTGGCGCGGGGCCTGCACCTGCCCAAGGCCGAGGCTGGCAGCAGGAGGAGCCGGCTGAGCCGGTTTGCGACAGAAACCAGCGCGCAGCTGGAATGGCCCCGCAGGGAGAGGCAGTATCTGGGCAGAGCTGACCGCGACACACCCAGCACCGGACACCGGCAGCCCCACACCGCCCCACACACGGACCGTGGCACCAAACAACGCCAAGCTGTGCTGGGGCAGCTCAGCCCACGGCCAGGTGCCCGGTTCGGGGCTGTGTCAGGCCCCAGGTGACACCGCCCGCCATGGGGACAGCCACAAGTCGGGGGTCCTTTATCGGAAAGTGACACACGCAGCCCGCCCCAGCCGTGCACACAGCCAGCCCCACCACCCAAAATGTTTCCTAACCCCCTCCCCTGACAGAGCTCCTCATCCTGGGAACCTCAAAGCCTTCCTGGGACCAGCGAGGCACCTGCTCTCAGCCAGTGCTGCAAAACCCCTCGTCCCTTGTCAGGTCCTGGCCATGCAGCACCGAGGTCTGGATCCCCCAGGGGCTGTGCTGTCCCAAGCCCACCCAAAGCGCTGATCCCGACCCCCTGCCCTGGGAAAGGTCTCTGGAAGGGCTGCCCCGGACCGAAGGTAAGCCGGCAGCAGAGCGGCACGTCCTGCAGCCCTGGGGCGGGGAGCTCCGACCCTCGGGGTGTCTCCGTGCTGTGGGGCACAGCTCCACGAGGGTCACTGCGTCCTGCAGCCAGCCAGGGAGGGACAAAGCACGGCCAGTTCCCCAGGTGAAAGCATAGCTGAAAGCCAGAAAGGAGGGCTGACAGATCCCGGGGGACAGAATGAGGCACTCACCGAGCCTGGGATCCGACCAGGAAGGAGCGGAGCGCCCGGGCTGGTGGCAGTGGTGTCACTCCAGGGTGCCTTGCGTAACCCTTTGTGGCCCAGACTCTGCCTGCAGCAGGGAAGGAGCAGGAAGGGGGTTCCGGGGGCAGCTCCCCGGGCACAGCAGCTCTCCCGGAGGGCTGTCCCTGCTGTTCTCCACCGCGATGGCGGCTCAGCCACCTGCACTCATCACCGTCCCAGCGCTGCACCGGGACAGGCTCGCAGGATGCTGGCGGTGCCTGCAGACAGGGGCTCCTCTGCCCCAGTCCTCGTCCTGTCCAGGGAAGCGGTGGGACTCTGCCCCAGACTCCCAAACCCTCCCAGCGTTACCCATCGTCCCAAGAGGGGACAGACACGGAGGCCAGCCTTGAGATCCCTCTCCCGGGAGGTGTGGGGGAAGCTGGTGATGGCTGCTGCCCCCTCTCCTCCCCTTCCCTTGCCCCTGTCCGCACCTGAGGACCAGGTCCCCGCCATCCCTGGTTCCGCGGGGCCGCTTTCCGGCGCTGACAGCGATCAGGTCCACGCCGCGCTTCTCCGCCTCCCGCCGGGGCCGGTACCGCTCCCAGCCCAGCGCCGGAGCGGCGTGGGGAGACCAGTTTCTGCGGAAGCCCCCGGCCCGCAGCCGCCAGCCCGGAGCCGGAGCCATGCCGCCGCCTGCCCCTCCGCTCGCTGCTCGGGACCGGCTGCTCCCGCGGGGAGCCTGCAGCGGCTCCCGCCGCTCCCTCGGACCAGCCACAGCCGGGAGCCCCTCTGGCAGGACCCGGCGCCGCCGAGCAGCCTCATTAGTGCCCGTGGCCCCGGCGTTGCCTCCTGGCAGCGGCAACCCATGCGGGGCACGCGTGGCCCCGGGGCTCCGAGAACCGGCGGGGCCGGCCCGGGCTGACTCGCGCCCCGCGGCTGACCCGGGCCGGGCGGCGCCACTAGATGGTGCCGCGGGGCCAGGAGGAGCCGGGCCCCGGCTTGGGCTGGGAATCGGCGGCGCTGAACGGCGCCGGGGCCGCGCAGGGAGGAGTGAGCGGGTCCGGGTGTCGGTGCATGGCAGGCCCGGTCCAGCCCGGGATTGTCCGGCTACCGGGAGCTCTCGGAGACGATTGGGGGCGAAGCGAGGGGCGGGTAGGCACCACCCGGCACCGGAAAGGCTCGCGGAGGGCCCCGGTCCGGCCGGGGCAGCGCGGGGGAACCCGAACCGCGACGGGACGGGGGGCACGGGCTCTGCCGCGCAGGGCGGGACACGCCCCCGCCGGACCCCGCCCCTCCGTCTGCGCCACGCCCCCGCTGCCATGGGCACCTGCAGGCCACGCCCCCGCTGCTATGGGCACCCACCGGCCACGCCCCCGTTGCCATAGGCACCCACAGGCCACGCCCCCGCTGCCATTGGGCACCCGCAGGCCACGCCCCCGCTGCCATGGCGACCGGCAGACTACCCGCCCCCGGGAGCCCCGCCTCCACTGCCATAGCAACTGGCGGGCAGGCCCCGCCCCCCGCGGGGCCCCGCCCTGGTGCCATGGCGACCGCAGGCCCCGCCCCCCGACCCTGTGGTGTTTCCCCCTCCATCGGAGGTGTCGCGGCTGCCGCACCGTGAGGGATCGGCGGGAGTTGCTGTGGCCTCTCTTGTCCCTCCCCTCCCCCGTCGAATCCCACAGCCCGCTGGTTATCGCGACAGCTCTCCGCCGCATCGCAATTAACTCCGGCGGAAAAGCCCCGCTGTGCTTCCGGCGCTGTTCGGGGCGTGTCCGGCCGCGGCGCCACCCGCGTTCTATGGTCCGCGGCGCTCCCAGGGTCCCCCGCGCCGCGGCCGGTACCCGGGAGGAGCGCGGCGGCGGGCGCTGGCCTGTCCGGGGCCTGTCTTGCCCCGGGGCTGCGCCTGCCCGCGGCCGCCATGGAGCTGGAGGTGCCTGAGGAGGCGGAGGGCTCGGCCGCGGCGAGTGCCGGTGCCATCACTCCGGAGGCCGGCGTAGGGGGACCGGACGCGTCAGGAGGTAACGCGCCGCGAGCACTGGGGGCCGCCCCTGGTTGTCCCCCACCCGGCCGGGCTCCGGCGTGTCCCCGAGTCCCGCCGGCTCGCAGTGGTTCAGCCCAGCCGTACCCCCGGCCGGGCCCCCCCGCGGGGTGCTCGGAGTGGTTCGGTCCAGCCCGCCCCCCCTCCCCGGAGTGCGCCCCCCCCTCCCCCCCCAGACACCGCGTGGTCCCGTCCAACTGCTGCTTCCCTCCCCCCCCCTCTCCCCCGGCCCCGGGGTGGTTCCGCCCCGGCAGGGACACCGGGCTCCCCCCGCTCTGTCCTCGGCACGTGAGGGGCTGCGAGGGGCAGCGGCGGCGCCCGGACCACCGCGCGAGGCACAGGCCGCCCACCTCCGGCACTGCTCCCGGAACCGGCCCCGGCTGGGCCTGCAGGGCCGTGTTGGGGCCGTCCTGTCCCGTCCCCGCTCGGGGGTCGCCCCCCGGAGATCACAGGGTCGGGGGGGGACAGGCAGACCCCGGCAGCGCGGGCGGGGGGGCTTTGCCGCCGGCCGGGGTCCCTCCCGCCGGGTTTGTGAGGGCTCAGAGCGAGCCGAGCCCGGCAGCGGCGTTAGCAGAAGGTTTGGGGTTCCTGAGTGGCAGGATGTATCCATGGGGCTGCGCCTGTGCACCTGCCCCCGCCTCCACCGCTGCCTAATTATTTCTAGTTCATTAACAGCCTCAGGATTGCTGCCTGAGCCGCGCTCGTGATGCTCAGCCCTGCTGCTGACACGCTCCTGCGCAGGCCCGACGCGAAGCTCCCGGCACCTGCCGGAGTCCGGGCTGCTCAGAGGGCTTGGCTGTGGGATGGCAGCGATCTCTGTGGCGTCAGGCCTTTAAATGAGCATCATTAGATCTTCTGAGAGCAGCTAATTACAGTGGAAGCCGTGCTCGTTTGGCAGATGCCATCTGCCCTGCTGGGGCTGTGGCTGTAGTGTGTATTTGGGTAAGGTGCCGAGCTCTGGGCTGGGGGAAGCTGCCCCAGCCGTCCTGCTGTGGTTCCTCGGTGCTGCAGAGACATGCAGGGGCTGGCAGCCTGCAGCCTGCCTTCCCAAGGCTGCTTCTGTGCTCCCACACAGCCTTGGACACCTTTTTGGGAGTGTTCTTCTGCACGGGCAGCGGGGGCAGGTGATGCCAAAGGAGGGAGAGAGAAGCTCTTGCTGCTCACTCGCAGAACAGTTTGGTCTGGAAGGGACCTTAAAGCCCATCTTGTTCCATCCTTCTGCGTGGGGAGGGACACCAGTGAACAATTAAAATACAGTTTGTCCTTGTGATTTTGCTGTCATATATCTGGTTTTTGGGGAGGATAGGGGGTTGTTGCTCAGGACTAGGCAAAGTGTTTATGGAGACTGTTGCTCAGGAAGGGTTTAAGCAGGGTGAGTGTATTTATCTTCTTCCATGAGCAAGTAAATCTGAATTTATGAACCTGTAAGCTGTCTTACCTCCACGGTGATAGTAAAAAAGATGAAACAGAGCCAGTAATCTCACCAATGCTTTGATTTCTCAAGTCAAGTTGCTTACTCCTCACTTGGGTAGCGTCCAAATTGTGTCACTTGGCCTCAGCTGCTCTTGCAGCTGGAGCTCCCGGGGGGCTGGGGACAGCGTGCACAACAGCAAATGAGATTTTGCTGGAGAAAAGCAAACCCTGGGGGATGGAGGTGGCCTTTGGTGGGCTGTGGGAGGGCACGGCTGGACCCACACAGGGTAGGCTGTGCTGTGGGTCTGGGCTTGTCCATGGTCTGAACTGGGTGACAGATCCCCGTAGCACTGGTGCCTGTGCTGCTGTGTGGAGGGGTTGAAATGCCCGTAGCCCACCTACATGGGTGCTTTGTGCTGCTCCCCTCGTGCTGTCAATGAAGGGTCACAGCATGGCTGAAACCTGGTGGGAGAGGAGGCATCTGGGTGCTGTGCTCTGCCTGAACAGCATGGCAGGGTTAATCCAGACTGGGCCAGGCCAGCAAACACCTTCCCCAAACCCTCAGTAATTATAAAAAAAATTACAGTTAGTCTGGTACAGGAGTAAAAGTGCCTGGAGAAGGGCTGGAAGTTGGGGAGGCCTTGGCAGTATGTTGACTTAAGGTACAGAGTGTTCTGAAGGGAGCTTTTGGAAATCTCATGCTTTGAGGGAGAAAACTTCACTTATTGCCAGCAGCAGGGCTCATTCATGAACATACAGGCCCAACTCATTCATTCCTGAGACCCTGGCTTCAAAGTTTTAAAAAGTTTTGTGACCAGCTAGTTGGAAGGGAGTTTTAAAATCTAATGGATGCAGATGCTTGCTGTGCCTTGTCCCTGAATCTGTACCCTCATGCCCTGGGGAGGGACTCCAGGGAGTGTAAGGGCTGCTCCAGGGTTCTGGTGAGCTGTGGGCAGGAGCAGAGGGGGTGTGTGGGGTCACAGGTGAGTACTGGGGTGCCCTGATCCCAGGCATGGCTGGGTAAGCAAAGGCTGCATCACCATTCCTCTAGCCAGGTGCAGTCTGGAGACACAGGGTCTGGAAACCTTTTATTCAAGGGTGGTTGGGTTATGGGAGAGCTGTTACTACAAGGGAACTGGCACCATCCAAGTGTTGGACAGCAGGACTGGCCTCCACCATCTCCTGTCTAAAGTGGGAATTCTCAGTGGGGAAGCAGAGTTGACTTGAAGTTGGATTTATTTCCATTGGTCAGGTCTCCTGTTCCACGGGCTTCAGTCTGCCCATCACTTATGGTCCAGAGCTGGAGCAGAAGCCTCCAATGTGTTCTTCAAGGTTAGATTCTAATCTTTATGGAACTGAAATGATTTAACAAGGATTCACAGTTGTGCTGGACAGCTGTCTTGCTGTACCCGTGGCTGCAGGAGCACAGTGAAGATGCCAGCCCCAGGCAGGGAGAGCCAGGTGTGCAGTGTGCTGGTGGCACCTGTGTGGTGCCTCCAAAACACTGCAGAGCGTTGATTGCGACAGCCCAGGAACAGGATTGCAGCTCTTCCCTCTTAGCAGTGATAACTTTGAAGTGACTTTTGAAGGGTTGCTGGAAGCAATTTTTTCAGTGAGCAGATTAGAGATAAGAGAAGAATTCCACCCTGTGGGGCATAAGCAGTTCAATTCATACCAACTCGATGGAGAGGGGAAATTGAAGAGAGCTTATCAGCTTGAGGAAAAATCAAATGTAAACATCATCCCCAGCATGATTATGGTTCACAGCTTAGTTGGATGTCACATGCCTCTGTGGCGTGAAATGGTGCTGGCGAGGATGATTACAGAGGGAGTCAGCCAGGCAGGAACAGGCAGAAAAACACCCTGTGCCTTGAACTCTTAAAGACCCTGCAGTCACTTCACAGTCAATAAGTCACAGCTCAGCTGCAGGGAAGGAGGAAGGCAATGAAAATAGAATTCAGGCTGCTCTGGCAAATTAATTGTTGTTTAAGATATGAATCGGCTGGAAGCACGTAGGGAAGCTGGGATGTGGAGCCTGGGAGCTGGGAAGGGCAGTGTGCACAGCAGGCACATGTGGGCACTGCCCTAAGGATGCTGAGCCTGCCTGTATGGTGTCAGGGCAGGCTGCAGAAGGAGTTTCTGAGAACACACAGGATGGGGAGTGATTATTCTCATTTTCATTAACCAGCACCTGGCATTGACCTGTGGGTAACCCATTCCACCGCTGCTGGGCAGAGCTGCCACTGCCTGTCCCCCTCGGGGGGCACGTGGGCCTCTCTGGAAGAGCTGCCCAGGGAGTGACCTGAGAGGATTCAGTATGAACAGTATATATAATTTGGGAACTATTATTGAAGTGATTCACTGACATGACCATTATGGGCTCTTGCCAGATGCACAATCATAAGAAATATGGTGTTCCCATATAAGGTGGTTATGGCCTGAAAGGCAGCAGCAGGAATTCCACACTCTCTTCCTTCATGGACACATCTTTCAGTTAGCACCAGTTGACTCCAGAAATAGTCCTGCCATGGCTGTGTGATGCTCTGATAAAGACTTGAGAGCTCTTCTCATCACTTGCTGCTTCAGCTTTGTCAGTGTTTGATTATTCCCATCCATCCTCTTGGGCTGCCAAGCTTATTCCCATGTACCATAATTAATCTCTGGAAGCCTGGCAGGTTCCTCACTCCCGACATGGATGCACAACCATGTGGTTGCTGGGACCTACTGGTGTGAGATCTGTTTATCTGTGCATGTGGGAGCTGCAGGTGTTATGTGGGGGTCATTGACTTGTGACTCAAGAAGCAGAAATCACTGCACCTTTTGCACTGCACTGGGGAATGTCAGGAGCAGAGTGGGAGAGGGAAATGTTTGCTAATCCCAGTGCAAGGAGGATTGCCTTTGTTTAGGTGGAATTGAATGCTCAGTGCTCCCATCCACAGCATGGGGAGGGAGCTGCTGGCCATGTCACTAACATGAGATGCTCCCTCTGGAATCCTGGCTGCGGGAAAGTGGGAGCCAAAGCAGGTCCTGCCTTGCCCAGATGGTCTGATCCCATGGATACAATGTCCCAGATCTCCCCTGGATCCCAGGAAAGACAGTGGGAGCAGCAGGTTTTGGAGTAGGCTGCCAGTTTTGGGACACACTCTGGTTTAACACAGAGGCCTTAGCACCTTCTTTTCTCCAGGATGTTTATGTTGAGAGAGAAGTGACTCAGAATGAAAGAATCACAGAATGAAAGAATAGTTTGGGTGGGAAGGGACCACCTCATTCCAAGTCTCTACTGCGGGCAGGGACACCTTCCAATGGACCAGGGTGCTCCAAGCCCCATCCAGATTGGCCTTGAAGCTCATAAATAGCAGCAGAACAGCAGGTGGCAAGGTGGGGTATTTCCTTTCCCATTAAGTCTTTCCAGGTCTCTAACCAAGATCTCTGACAGTCCCCTTTGATTTGTTCAATAACCCAGTGACAGTGCTGCTGTCCTTCACCCATCTCCCAGGCCTACACGCTGGGTCAGCTCATGAACGTGTGTCATCATAATTTTTTAGTCACATCAGACTGATTGTCTGATCATGTCTGTGGGACCAGGCAGAAGCATTGTGCAGGTGCAAAGCCCTGGTTGTTTGGTGTGGATTCCCTGTAAGTAGTTACTGTTAGATAGACAGACACACCTCTGTGGTATTTCACCATTTCTAAATCCACGGTGAGTGCAAGAACTCAAAGGAGAAAAGTGCTGTTGTGTTTTGTAAGTCTTTGGCAAAGCAGAATTCCTGGTCAAGCATGGTCTGGATGTTTGCTGCTGGCTGAGGGTGCCTGTGCAGCTGCTGGTGTTTCCCTGAGTGCTGGGCTGAGGCCTCACACCCTGCTGAGCCCCTGCTGCTGTTCTGCCGTGGGAATGCACTCCCAGGCAGGAAAACACATGAGCACAGCACAGAGGAAATCAAGGCACTGCCTGGGACCAAAGACTCTTCAATGCTGAAATGAAACAAAAGCACAAGAAGGAAGAGGATCATGTAAAGAACCAAACTTGTGGCCTCTGTGATGTGGGCTTGGTGCTGATCCCCGGCAGGGCAAGCATTGCAGAGCCCAGCATTGCTCACCTGCCTCCTGGGGAGCTTGTGCCAAATGGAAAGCAGCTGCTGGGCATCCCAGGCTCTCCGCTCTGGGCAGAACTGGCAGACTGAGTGTGGACAGGAGCCTGGCTTCTCCTAGAGCCCTGTACACACCAGTGATCATACAGTGATGTTGGGGCTTTTCCTTCTTAGGTAGGTCTTTGAAATACTCACTTCCTAAGCAGCCTGGCACTTGTTTACTTGACCTTTTTTGTGATGCCAAAGCTGGGTTAACCTCCCGACTTTCTGGAAAGCATTTTTTGTAATTAAAAAGCTTAAAGTGATTAGAGCAGCTTTTCTGTTTCTTTGTCTCCTCACCCACGTATTTAGCAGAAAATATTGTCAACCCCAAATTAAGTGTCATCATCTTCCATGGTGTGTTCTTGTGGCTTCCCCAGCTTACATGTGGGTTTTGGCACTGGCTTGTGGTGAATTACCAGGCTGAGTCAGAGGACATGTTGTGGTGGGGAGGAAATCTGAAGCTGGCAGTGTGCTGGGGTGTCCCAGTGTTCCCAGCCCTGCCCATGCCACTGGTCACCATTTACCATGACATATTTTTATCTCACAGCTCTGGGGAGAGGCTGTGAGTCCCTTTGCCTCTCTTTCAGCTTTCTTTGAAAGCTGCAAGCTTTCAGCTGTAGCAAGCATACTGCTCTTTTCTAATTCTATTGAAAAAACCACAAATGTGTACAGCTAAGGAGTTGGTGTGTGATTTGAAGGCTTCTCTTCAATATTTACTGTAACACAGAAGCAGGCTGGAATAATCCACACATGTAGAAGAGCTGTGTTCTTTCATAGCATGGAGCTGGCATGTTCTTTACAGTTGCACCTCTGGCAGATGCCTGTGAGAAGTGCTGTCCCTCTGGATAAGTGCTTGACTTTGCATCTGGAGTTAGAGGAAACAAACTTTGCTATGTCCAACCACTGCCTGTGTCGTTTGCATTCATGCTTTGCAGACTCATCAAGTCAGCCCAGTCCTCATCTCCTTTGTAATCAGCAGAACCTGCATGTTCTCTTTGCAGAAATTGCTACTCGAGAGGGTGGGGAAGACTTCCTGGGAGAAAAGAGAAGTTGTGAACCAGCTGTTTGCCTTCATCGTTGAAGACCTGCCTGTTGCATGGGGAGTGTTTGAAAGGCTAGGACCCACATCCCAGGAGCACAACTGTAGCTGCTCCTGCTGCCCAAGGCCCTCCTTGATCCAGGAAAGGGAACCAGGTCATGGCCTGGGGTTTGTCACAAGACCAGCCCGGGCACATCCACGTCCATGACTGAAAGGGCCTGGAGATTAGCTGAACATGGGAACAGCACAGGCAGCAGCTCCTGTCTTTGTTCTGGGTGAAACAGCTCAGTCTCCTGAACTGGGAGGAATTAATGGATTACAAGACAAGGGCAGCTTTGCCTTTTTTGTGGTCATTAAAACACATCAGCGCTGCTGGGATGGTGCCACTGGTGCTGTGGCTGCTGGGGAGCTCGGGCAGACTGGTCAGACTCCACCGAACTCCAGCCCTGCTTTTCTCTTTTCTGCATAGTGTTCACCTCTCCCAGCCACGCCGGGGAATGAGGCTTGATTCAGCTTCTGCCCTGTGCTCTGGCTGCTGCTGTTAAAGCTTTCCTGCTTCTGCTCTCCTGTGGGAGCTCTTGCATGGGTCTTGGTGGCTCCTGCAAAATGAGTTTTCGTGCTCTGAGGGCCTGTTTAGGCACAGCAGCTGTAAACTCTTCAGTTTAAAGTCAGTAATGCTTTTTTGGACAAAGCTCTGTCAAACTGCTGACTCTTCACATTCAAGTTGTCTGTGTTCCTGTGTCGTGGCAGACACCTCCTAATTTCTTTTCCAGAAGATCTGGTAGTGCTTTGACCTCAGCCATGTCCTGAAGAAAATGCAGCTCACCAGAGGAAGGGAGTGCTGGGCTGGGAGCCAGTTGGGTCTCTACTCCTTCACTGAATTTAGTAAATCAGAGTAATTCCCCAGCTGTTTCATGGGGTTTTTTTTCCATAGGAGAAGTGTCCTGCTGCTTTTGGGGCTGGGGGCCTGAGTTCACAGTCGTTTATCAGGGCTGGTGTTAGAAGCATGTGCCATGTCCTTAGTGTGACCCAAGCTTTGGGCAAATCAGGATGCTGCCCTTCAAAATGGGTGTCTTGGATGTGTCAGACTGTGCTGGTGACCATGTTGTGCTTTTGCAAGAGTAGAATTAGTCAAGACTGTTTTGCCTGCTCATTTGCTGCCTGACAAGATGTTGTTTAAATTGCTGGTTAGACTTTTCTTTCCCTTGGCATTTGCTGTTCTCAGTTGCTGCTTTATTTTCTGTCACCCCAAGTAAGTGAAGGTCTGGATTTCCAGTGGCTGAGACAACCACTGGGACTGGTGAAGTGCAACCTGATGGAGTTGAGGACTGACACAGAAACATGTGTCATGTCCATTGGAAGAGCATTGTTTGTGAAGTCAGTCTCTTGGCAATTCAAGCTTGATGCCCAAACTTGCCTTCTGCCTCCCTGGTTAAGGTTGGGTTCACCTCACCTGGGCAGAGGGGTCTTGCCAACCCTATGTGGGACAGGAAGGCCAGGGAGGAATGCAGTAGGTAGAATAAAAGCAATTCTCTTGTATATTTAAAGCAGTAGTAATTTAGGTCACCTTAATCTGCTCTCCCTCCTCCCTTTCCTGTGGGATGGGAGAATATCCCAGCCATGTGTGCTGCAGGGGGATGATGAGGGGGGACCACCTTCCTCTTGCTGCTGTCGAGCTGTGGTGCATCCTGTGGTCTTGGGAGGCTTCTCTACCTGTTTATTACCTACCAAAATAATCAAATATAGCTCTCCAGCAGTACAGCAAAACAGTGTTGTTTCTGTGCATGAGATGAATGACTTCAAGGTGATTTAATTCAATTATTTCAACTATTTTTTGGGGTGGAATTCCTGATTTGTGGATGGAACTGTCATTCTGGTTTAAGGACGAGCATCCTGCTGAGCTCTAGGAATTTACCTGGTTTTTCACCAGTTATAGTTGGGCAGCAGTACAGTCACAGCATTGCTTCAGGTGCTGTTCACTGCTGGTCCTGTCAGCCCTCCAGTGATGGAGTTGGCTCAGAATGGCTGTGTATGGATTTTTATCTCATTCAAGGCTGAGCTCAGGTAATTCAGGCCACTTGGCACCAATTTGAGCAACTTGAGTGGAGCAGTTTGGGTTGGTGCGTTGATAACAACTCACAAAGGGTTCAGAGCACTTGAGTATTTTTATGTAATTGGCAAATTTTGAGAAGTTTCATGAAATCCTTTCAAAGCTCAAGACTCATCTCCTGAGTCCTGTTAGGCTCCCAGCAGACCACAGTGCTGGAAACCACAGAGTCACAGAATCTCCTGGGTTGGAAGGGACCCATGAGGATCATTGAGTGCAGCTCGTGGTCCTGCACAGGAGAACCCTCAGAATGCCACTGAGTGCCTGAGGGCATTGTCCAACACTTGGGAGCTCTGGCAGAGTTCAGGCTCAGCCACCAGCAGTGCTGGGTCCTGCTTTGTCCAACACACTTGATAAAATTTTGGGAGTCACAACAGCTGAGTGGGACATGGCTGGTTTCTGCCCTTGGAGCCTGCTTGGTTTTGTGACCACAGTG
This sequence comes from Zonotrichia albicollis, assembly GCF_047830755.1. Lineage (NCBI taxonomy): Eukaryota > Metazoa > Chordata > Aves > Passeriformes > Passerellidae > Zonotrichia > Zonotrichia albicollis. The sequence continues at coordinate 1,730,264 of NC_133847.1, forward strand.
GATCCCACAGAGGGGACAGCCCAACTGAAGTCAGTTGATCCCTCTGGTGTCTGTTGATTTTACTTGAGGTCCTGAAAAACTGGGGCATTTAAGAAAAACCTTCAGGCTTGGCATAAGGCCTAGAAACACGTGTGTGCATTGTACAAAGTAAAGTGAAGGTGATGAACTGGGGCCTTCCATGGCCTCTGGTTGAGTCTTTGGGATGTGCAGCTCTCATCCCAGTGTAGGGCTGGAACTGGAGCTCGCCCTGGCTTTGTGACACCGATGGCATTTTCCACGTGGGTTAATGGGGGAGAGGGAAGAGTTCTCTGCAAGGCAAAAGTGACTTTGTTAAAAGTCTGCTGCTCTAAAATACCAGGGAAGATCTGCCTGTCTTTCTGCTGCCTTGTCATGTTTGGCACATTCTGTGACCTGGGCCAAGGCACAAGGAAATATTGCCAAAGCCTCTGCTTTGAGGAGGATGCAGCAGCTGAGGACAAAGATGTTGCAGTAGTTTTTCTTTCTGTAGTTTCTCTGCACATCTGATGGACCAGATTTTGTAGATTTTTCAGTATAAAATTGTCCATTATTGCAGTTTTCAAGGGGAGGGAGCTGGCTAAAATCCTCCTCTGGCTGAGTGCTCCTTCCCTGAATGTGCTGATGGCACTTCAGCAGTCACAGTCACTCCGCTTGGATGCTGATGTGGAACTTGGTTGTCTCTGTGCGTTCTGGATTCCGCAGTTTCTGTCAGTGTAGCTGGTTCTGCATCCCTGTGCCAGGATGAAGGGGTGGTGTGCTCAGTCCCACATGCAGCCCAGAGGGCAGATGTAATACCTGAAACTGCTTGTCTTCTTTTTAAATGTCACTTTTAACTGGGTGTCATCTGCAAAGTGACAGTTTTCCTCCTCTCTGTACGTGTTGGGTGCCGCTCTCTCCATCTGGCTGGCTGTGTTGACGGGGGCAGTGTACAAAATGCTGGCAAAAACTTTAGAGATGTAAAATAGTCCCTGACTTTAAAGCTGGAATAGAGAGAGCAGAAAATGAAGTCTCAAAGCTGTGCTTGTCACTGTTAATGACATGCTCAGTTACAGACACTTGCTGAGGTGGAATTCAGAAATAAGGCCTTGGGTTTCACTCTTGCTTAACAGGTAGGGATTATTTGGGAGTTTAAGTAGAACATGTTATGGGGTGATTTTTGTGGTTGGTGAGGACTGTTTGTTCAGTGATTAGAGCTGAAATCTGGAAGGTTAACAATTGCCTTTGCTTAATGGAATGTTTTTTCCCCTTGTAATTCTGAGTTACATTACAAGACAATGAAGTTTTTCAGGAGGTGGATATTGTGTTGCATTTTGTAGCTTTTCACAGAATCCTGGAATATCCTGAGCTGGAAGGGACCCTCAGGGATCATCCAGGCATTAACCAGGAGACCCCAACACCCTGAGCAGCCCTGGGAGCTCCCGCAGCTCTGGCAGCCTTGGCACCATTCCCTGGGCAGCCTGGGCAGTGCCCAGCAGCCTCGGGGGGCAGAACCTTGCCCTGAGCTCCATGCCAAGGCCTGGCACAGCTGCAGCCCTTGCTGGGCTCCTGTCCCTGTGCCAGAGCAGAGCTCAGCCCCTGCCCCTGTGCCTGCCCTGGGGAGGAGCTGCAGCCCCCGAGGAGCCTCCCCTCAGTCTCCTGGGCTGCAGCTGAACCAGCCAAGTGCCCTCAGCTGCTCCTCAGCCCTTCCCCAGCTCCGTGTCCCTCCTCTGGGCACTCTCCAACAGCTCTGGGTCCTTCTGATCCCGTGGTGCCCAAAGTGCCCCCAGCACTGGAGCTGAGGCTGCAGCCTCATACTGACTGATGTACATATGGATTTTTTAAATTCCAAGATACTTCTTCTCAACCCAACATCTCTTCAGGCTTAAATTAATTTTGATGGTAGAGAACTGCTGACAGTCTTTCTCCTCTGTAGTCTCAGAGGGTTGGATGTTTGTTTGCATTTCAGTATTGGGCAGGAGTCACTGGTGGATTAACTATCTGGGACACTCTTTTGAGTAAGTGGCTTCTGGACTGATAATGCCAGAAAATGCTTATTAAAGAAAATGAGAAACGTGGCAATTTGGGAGGAACTTGGTTTAATATGTGCAGGCTCTGGTTTTGCATGGATGGGATGGCAGTGCACTTCCACAGGGGATGAGATTTAAGGTTTATAACAATCTCAGAGACATACTGTGGCTCCCTGAACTCCCAGATTTTCAAACACAAAGATTGGATTTATTTTTAATCTTTTCTAAACTGAAAACTGGGAGTGAAAGGAGGCTAGAAGTGCCCAGCATGAAGAGCAAACTGTGACCTAGAGAAACAAGGTGGGTTTTTACAGTAGCTGAAGAAATTAAATTTAAATGCTGTTTTGCTGTGAAGTGGGTTAAAAACTTAATCTGTAAGGGTGAGGTGGGGTGAAAACTGACTTAATTCAAGGCCTGTGGGAGGGAGGGATAAGATGTGTCTGAATGGCAGCTGCTCATCTAAAGGAAAAAGGAGTGTGTTGCAGGCAGAAGTAGCAAGTGCTGCCAGTACTTCATGTTTTCTATTAGAGCTCCTGCTTCTGACTTGACAGGAAAACAATCTCCAAACCTCCTTTGCCTTATGACTCACCTTTAAGTGCAGGCAGAACCAAGGCTCCCATTTTGGTGAAGGGGAAACCAAGACTGAGGCCCATCCTAAACTGTAGAGCTTGGTCAGGCCACCCTTGAAAGGGGCTGTGGTAGCTGCAGGATGGTTCTGCTTCATCACAGCTGCCTTCTCCTGTTCCATGGGCACCTTCCCCTGCTGCTCTGGGCTCCCAGCTGCCCTCCTGCCCTGCTGTGGGAAAGGAGCCCAAGCTGTGCCTTGGTGGGACAGAGCTGGGGGCTGCAGCCATCTGCTTTGGAAGGAGGCTGCTGGGTTGGGAGCCAGGAAATGTAAACCTTAAGCCATGAGACTGCCCTTGTCAGCTGCAGAATCCTTTATTCCCCACTGAGAGCTGCTGTGTGAGTGTTGGCCAGTGTCACCACACACCTCTGTGTGTTCCTGCCTCCACAGCCACCACCATAAACCAGAGCTGGTGGCTGGGAGGAGAAGCCTGAGCACACAGCTGGGTTGTCCTCCTGGAGATGCTTTTCAGAGAGAATATTTGATGTCAGTGTGCCTGGCTGTGGCTTGTATTTATCTCCAAACAGAGGAGCAGATTGTGCTGTTCCCCCTCTCTTTTGCAGGTCAATGGCAGTGTGTGTTTGTTTGATCCAAATTTGTAGTGTTCTGGTTCAGAGGAACGAATTTATTTCTTGTTTTATTGAAGTCTTAGCAAACAGTGTTAAAGAATTCATGAGGTTCTTCTGTGTAGTTCAGAAATGCTAAGCTGAATTTCCCTCCATGCTGCTGGCTTGAGTTGTGTGCCCAGCAGGACCAGAGCAGTGATTGCCCCCTGTGCTGGGCACCCCAAATCCTGGGGTCACTTTGGGCCCCTCACAACAAGAAGGACATTGAGGGGCTGGAGGGTGTCCAGAGAAGGGAACGGAGCTGGGGAAGGGGCTGGAGCCCCAGGAGAGGCTGAGGGAGCTGGGGGGGCTCAGCCTGGAGCAAAGGAGGCTCAGGAGGGACCTTGTGGCTCTGCACAGCTCCTGACAGGAGGGGACAGCTGGGGTGGGGTCAGGCTCTGCTCCAGGGAACAGGGACAGGAGAGGGAACGGCCTCAAGGTGGCCTAGGGGAGGTTCAGGTTGGACACTGGGAAAATCTCCTGACTGAAAGAGTGCTCAGGCCTTGACAGGCTACCCAGAACAGTGGTGGTGATGATATTCCTGGAAGGAAGTGTTCAAAAAACAAGTGGAAACGGCACTTGGCTGTATGGCTTAGTGGGCATTGAGCTTCAGTAGAGGTTGGGCCTGATGATGTTGGAGGTCTTTTCCAGGCTTGGTGATTCCATGATTCATGTGGCATCCCAAGTTTTCCCTTGTGTTGGGCAGATGCTGAGTCAAGCCCTGAGAAGGGCACAAGTTGTTCAGGGCTCTGTTTGAGAACCTTGGAGAGCAGAAGTAGTTCCCAGTTGCATCTGGAGCTTACAAAGTTATTTCAGTGCACATTTATGAGCTGTGTAGGCAGCCAGCCTGGGCTCTTCCTGAGGTGGTCACTTGTGTTTTTGCAAAGTCATTGTCTTGGGAATTCAAGCTTGATGCCCAAACTTGCCTTCTGCCTCCCTGGTTGAGGTTGTGTTCACTCCACCTGCGCATCCTACCTGGGTAGAGGGGTCTTGCCAACCCTGTGTGGGACAGGAATAGTCTTAGTTGTAGTCAGTCAGTATTCTTTAGTTGTAGTTCTCTCTGTTTAAGGCATGCCTTTCCTCCTCCTCCTCACTGGACAGGAGCTGCCCTGAAACCCACAGCACCAGATCTGGAGGTTCTGGCAAGCTGGGAAGAGAGCTGACCCAGCTGGCTGGGGTTCAGCTCCAAGGTAACCTGTTGTCTTTCTTCTGTCAGACACATCCTAGAAACCACATCACTTCAGAGAGACCTTGAGCCCTCCTCTGTCCTGTGCAAGTGCAGGAATGCCAAGGTGAGGCACATCCCGTGGCCTCTGCAAGCTCAGCCCAAGCTGGTGCTGCTCCCAGAGGGGTTTGTGGCTGTCCTGGGTACAAGTGTGTGCTCAGCCTTGGGGGAAACAGTGCCAGCAATCTGCAGGGTCCTCAGCACCTGGGGGCCTGCAGGAGTTTAGGAGAAGAAGCTCGGCAGCAGTCTCAGTTCTGCCTGAGCAGCACCTTGGGAGCCTGAGTGCTCTTTTGGAATTTGCTCTTTCTTCTTTTGCATCTTTGGTTGGGCACATACCCGTGCAGAGTCTGGAGATCTGGCTCCCAAATGAATGAATGAATGGGCATTGCTGCACTTGGCTAAATAGAAGTAATAAATTCCTGGCTGAGCCTCTTAAGTGCAAGTCCTCCAGAAGAAGCTGCTTTTCTGCCCCAGCTTTGAGCAGGCTGCAGGTGTGTGCCAGAGCCAGCCTGTCCTTAGCTCTGGCTGCCTGCGCTGCAGGAGGCTGGCCCTGGTCTCAGTGGAACTGAGACATCCCTGTAGCCCGGCATGGGCAGCAGGCTGTGTCTTCATGCCCTCCTTGTGTGTCTCACCTGTTTGAATTTCCTAGTAAGAGCTCTAGAAGTGTTTTTTGAGATGTCATTGTCTTTTAGGTATCTCCTTTTCAGCTCCTAGCTGAGTCACTGGCTACCATGCTACAGCCAGGATCCCAGGGAGAGGAGAGACTTGCTGAAACTTTGAGTTACAATTTTTGGCAGCACACTCCATCTTTGGAGCTTGTTCTGCTGTGGTTTTCTTCCATCTGTTCAGGTGCCTTTGTGAGAGCAGAGCAGGAGCACCTGACCCAAACACTTGAGACACAGAGAGCAGAAGGCCTTAGCTAGGCTGGTGAGAAAAGAACATGGTAGTGAGCAATAATGTAAATTTATTCTTAGCCTCCAACTCCCCACACCATGTGTCAGTAGCTGTTGCCCTGGAGGTCATTCCTGAGTGTGACAGCACAGTGACCTGTCTGTCCCTAACTGCTGCTGCAGCTCTGGGCAGTGTTGGCTCCCAGAGCCCCAGCTGGTGAAGAGTGGAGGCTCAGGATCCCTCCTGGCCACCAACCCCTCAGTCTGGGGAAGAGAGAAGGTGTTGGCATGTCCAGGGAGGGGAGGGATCATGGAGCCACAGAATAGTTTGGGTTGGAAGGGACCTTAATGCTCATCTTGTTCCATCACCTGCCATGAGCAGGGACACCTTCCACTAGACCAGGTTGCTCCAAGCCCCATCCAACCTGAGCTCGAGCACTGCCAGGGCTGGACAGCCACAGCTCCTGAGGACATCCTGTGCCAGGGCCTCGCCACCCTCACAGCCAAAAATTCTTCCCAACATCCCATCTAACCCTGCTCTCTGGCAGTGGGAAGCCATTCCCCCTTGTCCTGTCCTTCTAAGCTCTTGTCCAAAGTTCCTCTCTGGCTCTCTTGGAGCATCTTTAGGCCCTGCAAGGGGCTCTGAGCTCTCCCTGGAGCCTTGCCCAGGTGAACACCCTCAGATTCAGAGCAGAGGGCCTCCTGCTCTTGCTCCAGGTCCTCTGGACTTGCTCCAGCAGCTCCATATCTTGTTGATGTTGGACCCCAGACCTGGAGGCAGCTCTGCAGGTGGGACCTCACGCAAGTGGGGTGGAGGAGCAGAATCCCCTTCCTCAACCTGCTGGTCACAATTCTTTCAATGCAGCCCAGGATCCATCTGGATCTACCTGGAGGAAAGAATTTGCAGTAGCTGGGATGGATTAAGCAGAGTTTGCTCCTGAAGAGCTGGCCAGCCCTCACTTTGTTGTGCTCTGGGATGTGGATGGGTGGTGCAGGAGAGGCACAGGCAGCAAGGGTGGTGAGGTGCTGCCAGGCAGGCACAGGACATGCTGATGGGAAGGAGTGGAGTTGGAAGAGTGAGTTTTGAATGAGACCAAGAAACCAGCTCAGATGAGCTGTATCTGCAGCCTGAAGAGCTTGGATTTCTCCTTTTTACATCAGCAAAAACTCAGGTTTATTTAGAAGTAGGTCATAGAATCATGGAACCATTAAGGTTGCAAAAGACCTGCAAGATTATCAAGTCAAACCTTGACTGGATGTGTCACTGCTCTGCTTTTTTAAGCATGTTTTCTTAACTGTGTGTTTTCATTTGTACCTGGTCAACTTGAAAACCATGTCTGAGTTGTGCAGAGGATGTGCTCTTTGAGGGCTGTATCACAAACTCACACTCTAAAAACTGGAAATGCAACCTAATGCTTTTGTCTGGAGATCTGTTTTTGAAACAGGTAGAAGTTAGAGATCTCCCTGCCTCCTTTCCCACCCAGGCCTTGTCCTCAGCATTGGGATGCAAAGCTCCACATTGCAGTGTTGTCAGCAGCACCTGTGGCAGCCTGGAAGTGTTTGGTGAAGGAGTTTGTTGGCTGCTCCCATGGGCTGGGTGCAAGGAATTTATCTCCAGTGACGCAGGTTACACGTAACCTTGCTCTGAAATCCCCTTTCGAGTCTCCAGTGCTTGAGCACCCTCAGAAAATCTCTGTCAGGTGATGTTAGCCAGAGTGGAATTAAATCTTACAGGATTTAGCCGAGCAGCTTTGGCTACAGAGTAAATCAGGAAATGCCCCACTAGGTAAAAATCCAGGTGCACCTTTGGGATGTCTTGTGAAGGGTGGCTGCAGTCAGAACAGCTGTTTTCCCATTTGGGGGCTGCTGTTGCTTGGGATGCTGGGATCCCACAGATTTAAAGCTGTGCTGACTGTGGTGGCATCTCTATGTCCTGGTGTTGTGGCAGGTGATTATTGGGAAGCCTCAAATAGATTTCCTTACCTTCTTTGACTGTAGTAACTGGACTTCAGCATGTTTTTTAGAGTGCCAGAAAATGGTGGATACCTTTAATGGGTTGCAGTCTTGTATTCTCAGGCTAAATTAGATTAGAATAATTCCTGCTGGTGAGTGAGCAAGGGGCCCAGGCTCCTTTGAGGAAGACATTTTTAAGTAGTGGAAGGTAGAAATTATCTGGTGGAGCCCTCCCAGAGGGAGCCAGGGCAGAGAGATAAAGTCGGGGGGATAGTTTGTCACTGTCTCAGGCAGCCTGCAGTCCAACTCTTGTGGTGTCTGCTGGAATGATTCCTTTGCATTGCCAGTGCTCCCTCAGACAGGCTGAGATCCTCTGCAGGATACCCAGAGAAGGAATACTGGAAAGGGAGCCAAGCTGATGTGCAAAGGCATCCTCCTGCTCTAGTTAAAGGGGGTTTGTCCTCTCAATATCTTGTGCTATTTATCAGCATAAGAAATTTTAGGATTGAGCACAGTGAATATATCCTTTTTCCAGCTAGCAGTTCCCTGTCCTTTGCCTGGTACCTGCCTTGAGGTGTCCTCACAGAGCCAGCGAGTTCCAAAAGGAGCCTGGCTGGTGCAGGGGCTCCAGCAGCACTAATCCTGCCTGGCTGGGAGGTGCTGTGGGCTGACACTAAGCCCCAAGCAGGCAAAGCCTGAGCTATGCCACGATGGAAACCCTGGGTATTTGGGACAGAACAACTGTTCTGGCTGTGGCAAGCAGGGTGTAAACTCAGATTAGTCAGGTCAAGCTACTCCCTCATTATTAGTGGCATTGGGAGAGCAGCATGTTGGAGGATGGAGGTGAGCCTCCTTCCCTGCACATTGGTAGGACATGTTAAAGGTCCTGGATCCTGCTTCTCATCCGGAGTCTGCAGGCAGGGGGGATGCTTGGAAAATGAAGGAGGGAAGTGAATTCCTTCACTGCCTTGTGCTTCTCTGACCTGGGTTTGGGAAGTGCCTCTCAGGGACCTTGTGGCAGCTGGAAACTCCATCTGAACACACAGAATAGAGTCCCAGGGGTACCTGGGTCATGTGCTACATTCAGGTCCCAGTGGTTTTACAGCACAGCTAGAAAGGCAGCAGGAGGTTCTGTGTCCTCTTGCTGCCAAACCTCAGCTCTGGGCAGGCAGGACATGCTGGAGTGAGCAGAGTCAGTGGGTTGTAACCTGCTAGTAGCGGATTTGAAGCTTATCCTTCCTTTGAACAAAGGTAAGGGCAGCTGAATGTTGCTCTGGCTCTTCTGGATGATTGTGAGGAATGTGGCTTCAAAGTCCTTCAGCCTTTTATGGCCCTGCTCTAAATTGGCGTCGTGGCTTGAGTGCGGCACCTCTGTGCATGAGTGTCATCACAGGCACAGAACTGGCTCTGTCCTGCAGAGGTGACGCTTCTGCTCCATGTTTGCTGTCTCTAATCCTGCTCCAGCTTTGTCGTGAGTGCTGGTGGGCAGATTGGGCTTGCAGGTTGTAATAAACAGCGAAGGCAGAGGGAGGGAAGAGGCCGCCATTCCCAGGCATTCCCAGGCTGCTGCTGGGTGTCCGACCTTGGGAGCCTCCCCTGCCTGCCCCCACTGCCCGGGGGGACGTGCTGGGAGCCTGTGTTCCTCCCTGCACGATCCTCCCGTGGCCAGCGTGTGGAAGGGAGCAGGAACACGGTGTTCAGATAAGGCTGCACCTTTCCCATGGAGCAGATGTTTGCCCGAACATCCCCCTGGATTGCATAATTACTGAGGCGAGCGGCTGCAGCCTGTTCCGCTGCTGGGTGGCAGCTATTGTGTGCTGCTTTTGATGAGATTCTTGTTGTGCTTTTTGTCACTGTGTCACACGCTTTGGGCTCAGCACTCCAAAATTGTCCTTTTTCTACGTGCAGCTGATCCAAAACAAGAAAACAAATCAGTTCTTTTTGAATTTCATTTCCCTGGTCTTGTCCTGCTTGTTCCTCGCTGTAATTGGGCTTTGGTGCTGTAAGTGCTTTTGCAGGGAGTTGTTAAGGAAGCGTTGCAGTGTGGTGATGTCCTGGCTCAGCTCCCTGGGGAGGGCTGAACTCGGGGTGCTGCGCCCCGGATGTGTTGGCACCTGCACTGACGATGAGGAAGGGACGTGTTAACTCCCTGCTTGCGTCTTCAGCTGGGATAAACGGATTTATTTTTGAGGCAGAAAGAGTTTCTGCATAAACCCAAAAATAAACCAGGCTGGTAGATGCCTTTACTGCAGAACATCCTTTTGTGGCAGTGCCTGGCAGTGCTGATGCTCCATAAGCTGGAAGTTTGCTTTGATCAGGAGAGCTGGGCTGTAAAATACAGGTTCAGTGCTGATCCCTAGGAGCCAGCAGGGGAGCAGCTTCTGGGGTCTGGGGTCAGAAACATGAGGGGGTGTCTGGGGCTCCCTGTGCCCGTCTGTCTCCACTTAATGGAAGAGCATGTCCATGCCCGGGGTGGAAAGGAGGGGTCAGCCGTGTCACTGCTCTCAGCAGGTAGCACAGCAGTGCCCCGAGGCCCAGCCTGCACATTAAGCTCTTTCCCTTCGTTTGTACAAGCCATTTATTTGTACAAGCCTTGCTGTTCCCATCCCCAGCGTTTTGCTGAGGAAAACAAGACAAAGGCCATGGGAAGAGTGCATCACTCAGAGCTGGGGCAGCAGATCCTGGTGTGCAAATGTTGTTTTATGTGAAGGTGGCTCCTGTGTGCTTCAAACAAGGCACGGAGCCCACGTGGGTGACAAGAAGGAGCAGAGGACAGGGAGGAGGTCAGGGTGGCTGAGGTGGGATTAAACAGGATTATTTCTCTCTGGCCTCTCCTGTACCCAGTTTGGATACTGCCTGGTGCTGCCAGCATTTCTGCTGCAAACAGCTGCTGGACTGTGGATGCTGGCTGAAGTGTCCTGAGGAATGTTGAGCTACCTGTGCTGCAGGTGCGTCAGAGCCAGGCCTCTCCTCCCCCTGTGTGCTTGCCCATAGGGATGGAGCCAGCCTTGCCTGAACACTGGGATGAGTAATGGGGTGAGCCAGGCAGTAGAGAGGGTCAGCACCAGTTTTGTGTGGGTGATCCCAAAAGTCAGTCAGTCTGGCCATGCTGCAGGGAAAAATAAATACATTTAGATGGTAAAGCTTTATGTAGGTTCTACATAACAAGCAGAATTTATCTCAGGTTGCTTTATTTCTGTCTTATTTCTCCAAGCTCTCAGATGCCAGGAGCAGTGATCCACACCCAGGGTGCTGAACAGCTACAGCTCTTTTGCCAAGAGATATAGCACATGTGAGGGGAAAAAACCCCAACATTTTAATTTAATTTTGTGCCTTACTTGATGATTCTCATCTGAATAAAATTGTGTTGAATTATGGGAAGAAAATATATTTAATGATCAGAAGTAGATGCCTGGGAAGGGCAGGTTGCACTCAGCTGCCTTCTCTGGGGGGGCTCAGCCAGCTCCTGCTCCCTGTGGTGTCCCCTCCCCTCCCAGGACTGCCCTGTGCTGCTGCTCCGTGTGCTGGGAGCTGGAGCCACACGTGTGGCATGTGAGAAAAAATTCAGGGATTGCTTTTGCCTGTTCCTTGAGACACAGCCTGATGCTTCTGCTGGCTGCTGCTCTGGATCAGAGGCTGCTTCCCAGCTCAGGAGTGTTTTCTGGCTTGCAAGAGAGATGGAGAGGGACTCTGGAGAAGGGCCTGGAGGGATGGAACAAGGGGGAATGCGCTGTCAGAGGGCAGGGATGGATGGGATATTGCAAAGAAGTGCTTCCCTGTGAGGGTGCTGAGGCCCTGGCACAGAGTGCCCAGAGCAGCTGTGGCTGCCCCATTGCTGGAGGTGCCCAAGGAGGGGGCTCAGAGCACCCTGGTCCAGTGGAAGGTGTCCCTGCCCATGGCAAGGGCTGGAATGAGATGAACTTTAAGATCCCTTCCAACCCATACTATTCCATGGTTTGCTGAATCACCTTCCCCCAGTCTCCCTTAACGTTAATTTGTTTTTACCAGCAGTCTCTTACAGGTAGTAACAGTGGTCTCTTTTGATGGATATGTTTAATTTCCATCCTTTCTGCCTGTATATATAGCAATACATGTGCAGGGACTTTAACTTCCACACCTCCTGTCTTGGCATTCTTGTTCCTGCCTTTGCCTGTAAGTCATTGACTGAGCAAGCTGTATTAGGGGTCAGATGGAACAGGGAATCACATTCTGGTTACAGTCTCCACATCCCCTCATTGTCCACATGGGCTGCTCAGCTGTGTCACATTGTCTTGTTCTCAATGGAGAAAGTGAAAAATGAGATAGGCACACTCCTCTGGGACACCTTCCACCAGAGCAGGCTGGGTGCAAGTGGCAAACTGCAGGTCTCTGGTGGGCTGGATTTCTGGGAGAGTCATGCTGCTGCAGCCTCCAGCCAAGGAGCTTATGTAGCATTTCTATTTTCACGTATTTTTAGTTCCAGTCACATTGGATGTCCTTATAAACCCTTAAATAAAGTGAAGCTTTTAATAAAGATGCAGCAGCAGTTCTGATCAGTGAAAGGAGTCCACTGGTTATTCAGATTTGTTTTGACTTCTCTAGGGCATCATAAAGCATCAAATACGTAAAATTTATAAATATATGTCTGCGTATATAAAGAAAACTTCGTTGTTAGATCATGTGGGTGCTGCCCAGGGAATGGTGCCAAGGCTGCCAGAGCTGCAGGAGCTCCCAGGGGTGCTGTGGGTGGGGCTGTTGGGGTGGGCTCAGTGGTCCTTGTGGGTGCCTTCCCACTCAGAATATTCCAGGATCCCACTAGGATATTCAGGATATTCTGTGATCTTAAATTAGGCTGCTGCTGGATTTTTGTAAACCTTTTAAGGAATTCCTTTCCAGTGGACAGAAGCCTCTAATGCCTGTTTTGATGGTGAAGGGTTTTGGCAAGTCAACCTGCCTCGGCTGGTTTGGAGGGAGTGGAAGGGACACCTTCCACTATCCCAGTTTGCTGGCCTGGAACACTTCCAGGGATGCAGGGGCAGCCACAGCTGCTATGGGCACCCTGTGCCAGGGCCTGCCCACCCTTACCTTGTGGAGATTTTGCTCTTCTGGCTGGTAGAGCTGAAACTTGAGCCCTTCCCTGTGCAGAGGCTTTCCAGGAGGAAATTCCTGCCTGTCCTGCAGGGTGTCAGCTCAGTGGTGGTGATGTCCAGTGTGACTATGAATATGGAAAAAACACAAGTCAAGTCTGAGATGGGAATTGCTGAATGCCACAATTGAAGTGTTCATTTCAGAGGCTGCACAGAAGCTCAAGCCCTAGGACAGGGTCACTGGAAGCCCTGCACAGATGAGAGCAGAACTGAAGGCAGCAGGTCAAGCGTGCATGAAGTGCCTGGCAGAGCCCAGGCACAGACTGGAGGCAGAAAGTTGGGGTTTCATCTCAAGGTTTCCCTCCAAGAGCCTCTCATCCCATTTCTGAGCACGGCCTGTAAGCCAGCCCAAATCGGATCAGAATTATTTCAATTAGCTCGTTAAGTGTCGAAACTTCCACAGCAGCGCTCCCGCCAACCCCAGCGCTGCCTCGTGGCTCAGTAACCCCTGGAGCTGGAGTTAAATCAGATTTTGCCAGACCATCTGTCAGCTTGTTTGAGCGAGCACAGCCATGTGCCATGCACAGAGGAGCCAGGGGATGATTTTTATATTTTCTGACTAGACAAGTTGATTTTATAAAGCTGATTACTTTTTATTAGTTGTGGGGGCAGAGGGAAGTTTTGCTGGGGTTGCTCTTGCCCACGTCAGGTGTCATTCCTCCCTGAGATCTGTGGTTCCTTCCCTCCAATACCTTTCCTTTGTGTGGATGGTTGCTGTTGATTCCACATTTGGTACGTGTACAGCAGCAGACACTTAAAAGCTGGGAATGAAAGTGGCTTGTGGTAATTATCACAAAATTAAAGATAATCTCCTGTTCTGGAATTATGACAAAGTGCAGAAACGAGCTTAGTGCAGCAGGAGAGCAGTGGCAGCCGTGCAGGGAGAGCACGCTCCCCTGGCCCAGGGCTCTCGGCTGTGCTGTGCTCCCAGTGATTTCCAGTTCTCAGTCTGGGGCAGCATTAGCTCTTTTGGGTTCCCCCATGTTCTGGAAGTGCTGCTTCAGCCTGTGCCCTGGAAGTTCATTAGCCAGATGCTCACTCAGAGCTGTATTTCCTGCTCCCCAGGCCATTGCAGGGTGTTTTGTTCAATGATCACAAAATTGTGTTGGCTTAGGCCAAAGAAGGAATTTTTCAGCACAGTTTGAGCTCGCAGTGGTCCTGAGCCTTGTGGTGCTGCAGTCTGAGAGCTTGAGGAGTGACAGGGTGTCCCTTGTGTGTGTCACCCACCTGTGTTAGGGACACCCCTCACTGAGGGCCCAGCCTGAGTGTGTGCCCAGGGGGAGCTGCTCTGCCCCTTTGGGGTCCCACTGCTCTCCCCTCTCTGCCCCTTTGGGGTCCCGCTGCTCTCCCCTCTCTGCCCCTTTGCAGTGGGATTGTGCAGCACAGGGAGTGGCATTTCAGTGGCTGTTCCTGAGGCAGGAGGTGGGCACTGTTTAAAGGAGAATAACAAGAAGTGACTCTTCCCGTGCCACCCTGACTCTGCCCCCAGGCCGGGCTGCAGCCCCAGGGGTGCTCTGCAGACAGCTCCAAATGCCGCCTGACATGACCTGTTCCACGTGAGGGACTGCCCAGTTTGTGGAGATCAGGATGGTGAGACACCTGCAGCACTTCTGAGTCAGAGCTGCTTCATCCCCCCTGTGATCACCAAGGGTTTTTGTTGGGTTTGTTGTTTATTTGCTTTCCGGAGTCTGAAATATTTTCCAAAATGTGACTGAGTCACACACTTCCCTGGTGTTGTCATCCCATTATCGTGGAATCTTGGGATGTTTTGGGTTGGAAAGGACCTTACAGCTCATCTTGTACTACCCCCTGCCATGGCAGGGACACCTTCCTGTACACCAGGGTGCTCCAAGCCCTGCCCAGCCTGGCCTTGGCACTGCCAGGGATCCAGGGGCAGCCCCAGCTGTGCTGGGCACCTGTGCCAGGGCCTCACCATCCTCACAGGGGAGAATTTCTTTGCAGTATCCCATCTAACCCTGCCCTCTGGCAATAGGAAGCCATTTCTCCTTGTTCTGTCCCTCCAGGCCCTTGTCCAAAGTCCCTTTCCAGCTCTCCTGGAGCCCCTTCAGGTTCTGATGCCCAGGTTCTTGTTCAGGCTCCTTCTGAAACAAGCCCTGGAGCAGCATCACTGCTTCTCTTTGAGGGGGTTGAACAGGTACCATGGGTAAACCCTCAAAGTTCTTCCTTCACCAAACGGGGAAGATGCTGAAGCAGCAGAATTGGGTTGGGGGCTCTTGGGCTTTTCCTGCTCTCCAGCCAGGTGGGACAGAGGACATCCACTCCCTCCCAGGGAAGACTACCCCCTGATCTGAATGTAGATGAACTCAAAACTGCACTCAATGGTCTTTTGCAATTTTAAGCCCTTTCTGAAGGATTATGCCAAGCATCTGTGCCTGTAGGAACACTGCAGGACAGGGGCAGGGAGTGGCAGACTCACAGTGGAAGTAAGGCCTTAAAGCTGTTCCCTGAGTTTGTGTTCTGTGCAGGAGACTCCCCCATGAGAGCTGCTCTGTGCACACAGAGGTGCTGGGGTGCTGTGGGGAGCTCCTCTCCAGCAGCTCTTGATCCTTCATGGTCACTCTCAGGAGCCAGCTGGGCTGGATCTCACAGCCCCACCTTCCACACAGGAGCCTGTGCTCTCTGCTGTCTGAAAAACTCAGAAAAACAAACTCAGGCTAGGAAATGGGAGATGGCCTCATGTCAGAGGGTTTGGGCCTGTGTTTCCAGCTCTGATTTTATACCTAAAGGCTTAAGGCAAAACCCTGATTTCCTCTGTTGGCTGTAATGGAGCAGCAGTGGCTTCTCCTGAGGCAGCAATAAAGATAAATGATGCATTCATTTGTGTGATATATTTGGACATAGGATTCTATAAATATATTCAATTATCAATACAGTTTGTCAAGTGCCTTCTGAGTGGCTGGAATACAGCTTCAGGAGTGTCTCTCTGGGTTTCTGTGTGGATCCAGCTCTTCAGTGTAGTGTGGACCCATTGCTTAATGGGGCAGCAGAGATTTGCAAGACCTCTCTGCTGGAGCCTCCAGGAAATGCTGTTGCTGGGAAAAAATGTGCATTTTGCTGCTTCTGAATATGAAATTGTTCGTGTGACTCCTGTACCATCAGATTCCTGAACTGGTGAAGCTGAAAACTGAGTAAAACCAGCTGCTCTAAGGGCTGGCTGCTGTACTTGAAAAGACAAAGCTTTGAGCTGTTTTCTGAGAGTTTTGGTGGTTGGGTTGGGGTTTTTGTTGGATGTCCCTACTTCTCCTGATGCTCTTCCCTTTTGTCTGCAGGTCTGGGCCCAAAGAAGACACCCATCACTGAGGTGAGATGCATAAAGCTGGCTTTGACAGTCCTGTGTTGAGAAATGAGAACACAGAGCTCTAGGAAACTCTTCTGCCTGCTTTTTCTGAGCAAAACTGCATTTCAAAATATTTACAAGATTACTACAAAATCTGTATCTGTTATTTGGGAGAAATACAATTAGTGGCAGGTCTCTGGGGTCCCTTCATTGCATCACTGCAGCCACAGAAGGGATGTGGGGGGATTGTGCCCATCTTGTGGCCAGGTTTGGCTGTGTGATCCCTGGTGCCTCTGCATCAGTGACAGGGCACCTCTCCCACACCAGCACCTGGAGGTGGGCACTGGAGAGTGCCCACTGGGCATCCCCAGGCCTCTGTGGTGGGTCTTACCTGTCATTGTCACTGCTTTTAATGAAGGGATGGGACAATTTTCTGGCTAAGAATGATTTATTGCTCAGATAAACATCAGTCTCAGAGCTGTGAGATTTTAGAGGAGCAGGCAGTCGTCCACAGCTCAAAGTAGTCACAAGTTTTTTGTTACAAGACAATATATAACTTTTTAAACCAATAGACAGTTGCCACAGGGTTTATTTTGCTTTTCTAACCTATCACCTTTACTTACCTCTGCTGCACTGTGCATACTTTTATCCAATGGGCTATTATCACACATATACACATATGCTTCTATTATAACTCCCAAACTCTTAGCTTACTCTATACAACCACACCCTTACATTATAAACCCTCCACTGTCTTACCCAGTACAGTTTCTCACTTACTTAAGGCATATTCTTACTTACAGCTATAGAAACATAAGTTTATGATTTTTCTGCCTAATGTTTGTGTATTGTATTTTTACATCAATCCCAGCTTCTCCCAAGGCTGCAAATCAAACCTTTCCATGTCTGTGGAAGTTTCTATTTTTCTTATTCCCACACTTACCCACTGGGAGTGAGTTGGGGAGGCTGTGATTTGTGAAGCCCTAAAACAGGGGAACATCTCCAGGGACTCATCTTCTCTTGTAGATATTCCAGGTCACAGGTTCTGAGTCACTGTTACCTTCTGGAGCAAAACTCTTCACAGTTGGCGGCAGGGAATCTAGTAGGAGGCTCTGTGCTGAAAGCTGTTCCCTGAAACCCACACTCATGGTTTAGGGCATCATGTTCAAATGATTTTTGTTTGATCAAATTTTTTTATATCCCCCATCCCATTTTCACCTGTGATGATGAGCATTTATATACATGAACAGCAAAACCTTCCCAGAAAATTGCCTGCCATGTGACACTTGATTCTTTTGTACCTGCACAGGAATGTGTGTAGTGGGAAGCTCAGCTGCTGTGGTTGCATCATTCAGTGCACAAACAGGGCCACTTTTTCTTGCCCTGGAAACAGCCAGAGGCAGAGTAGGAGACTGGAAGAGACTTTTGTCACTGCAGTTCCTAGGATGGCAGCCCCTTCCCCTGCCTGTGTCTGCTCATCGTGCTGGGAGGATGATGGGGAGCCATTGGCAAGGCAGGACAGCACAGCTGGGGCTTGCATGGAGAAAGATCCAAGGGGTTGGTGGAAGGAGAGGCTGAGCTGTGCTGCTGCTCACAGCTGCTGGAGGAGGAGTGCTCAGAAGCAAGGCTGGCCCTGCCAATAAAATAGGGTAGGAAATGGGATTTTTGAAGGAGAGCTCAGACTGCCCCTTAGTATGAGAAGTATGAGCAGATTGACCAGAAATAACTGCAAGCTCTTGATCAAAAGCTAAAGTACAAAGAACTCCTTAGTCTGAGCAAAATTATCCATTGTCTGCTGGAGCAGTTGGTTTGGAGCTGGGTCTGTGCAGCACTCAAGAGGGACAGGGATGGAACAGTGTCACTTGGGAAGTGACCTTGGATCTCTCTGTATGTTGTTCAAAGGAACATCCAGAACTGTTCTGCAATGTCACAAACCCCAAAATGGTGCTGGTCTCTAACAGCATTTCTAGCAGTCTGGTGGGCTCCAGGATCCATGGGGGGGTCAGCTGGCAGAGAGCTTGGGTGGGGTGCAGTGGTGACTGGTGGTGGAGTACAGAGTCCCTAGGCTGCAAAAGGAGCTGCAGGGAACTTCCAACACCTGCTTACACCAGGCTGTTAAAGAGCAGCCCCAACCTGCTGCCTTCTGGGTTGGCAAAGAAAGGCCTAGGCAGACTCAGAGGAAGGAGAGGAGAAGGGGACAGGAGCACGTTTGTTGCCACCCTGAAGTGCTGGCAGTCTATGGCATTTCTGTAAACTTCAAAACTTGTGGAAGAGACATTCCTGTGGCTCACCCTGTGTGGGCTCAGCCTTGGAATTGTAAACAGATGAGATCTTGCTTAAATAGATTATCTCAGTGTGAGAGGGGCTGGGCTGTCCCCATCAGCTGGCTCTGATCTCTCCAGCAAAACCCGAGGTGTCAGTGTGACACCTGAGGGCGTGGGATTTTAAGAATAAGTCTCTGTGGTTGTTTGATTTAATACATCACTGTTTTAACTCAATGGGAACTGCAGTCAAGCACCAGGGCAATCTTGGCAGTTGAATCTTTTCTGAGCTCGGTGTTTTCGCTGAGGGCTCTGCAGTGAGCAGTGAGGGTGTCAGGTGGAGTGCTGCTATTCTAACTCATCTTCAGGGGAGGATTCAAAGAGCTTCACTTTCTGCAGGGTGTTCACCATGAGCCCTGTGTGCAGTACAGTGTGGGAGTGTGTGTGCTGCTCTGTATGTGCTTGGTGGCAGCTCAGCCTGTGCCCTGACTGTCCCTGTGCTCTCCTTGCAGGGCCCCTCACTGCCAGGACAGCCAGGCCAAGGAAAGAGGATTGGTCATCGAAGTGTGGATGCTTCTGGGGAAACCACCTACAAAAAGGTTTGGGTTTGGGGAGTAGGGGATGGCACCCAAGTAGGTGACAGGCTAAGAGAAGTTCTGGCCCAGTAGTTATTAATCTGGTTGAGATTTTTATGCAGCACTCTTGGACAGCACAGTCCTGCAAATAGCAAATCTGAAGCCCTAATTGATCTCTTCAGCAGCTGGGTAAACTTGGTTAGCAGCGTGTGGTGCCTGAGATGACCCCACAAAAGTCACAGACGTGACTGTGTTCTAATGCAGGGGATGTTATTGTGATTATCTGCTGTGAAATGCTCACTGACTGCTCTTTTCCTTTTGCCAGACCACCTCATCCACTCTGAAGGGGGCCATCCAGCTGGGGATTGGATATACTGTGGGAAATCTGAGCTCCAAGCCAGAGAGAGATGTCCTGATGCAGGACTTCTACGTGGTGGAGAGCATTTTTTTCCCAAGGTAAAGGAGAATGAGAAAAAAATAAATGCATGAATTAGTTATTTTCTTTTCCTCTCACTGATTTTTCAAGAGAGCTTCCATCTGTCTTTAGATCAGAGTTGCATGCTCTGAATGTTTTAAATCTGCTCTGTGATACACAAACAGAACAGTGGGAAGTGTTGGAATCTGCAGTGCACTGGCCTGCAGGGAAGCACAGTGAAGGATGCAGTACTGTGCACTCCAGTTTGTTACCCTTCCTACACGCTTCCTAGCTGTCCATCTAGCATTTCTTCCACAAAATTATACCATGTTTTGTATGGAAGCAACTCCTTCTGGGAGCTCTCTAACTGTGAATAAACAAAGCTCATAAAAGTTATGTTCTCTGTGTAAATATATTCTGCTTGGCAAGTGGTTGTTCCTTTAATCTCTGGAAATAGATTTTGGCAGATAGTTTGAAACCTGTTTTCCTGTTTTCGTACCACAGAAGAAAGGTGGTGGTGCTTGTTCCAAAGATGTCTTTTTGCAAGGCTCAGTGCATCTGAAGCTTTGGTGTGCCTGTCCTTGAGTGTGGGTGCTAACAGGCTGTGCCATGTGTGTGTTCTGTGCAGCGAGGGCAGTAACCTCACCCCAGCTCACCACTTCGCCGACTTCAGGTTCAAGACCTACGCCCCCGTGGCTTTCCGCTACTTCCGGGAGCTCTTTGGGATTCGCCCGGATGATTATTTGGTATGGGTAATCATTTTAGATTTTGCTGTCTTGTCCTCCTTTATTTACCTTTACCATGAGGGTGGTGAGGCCCTGGCATAGGTTGCCCAGAGCAGCTGTGGCTGCCCCATCCCTGGGAGCGTTCCAGGACAGGTTGGATGGGGTTGGATCAACCTGTTGTAGTGGAAGTGATTTGTGCCCATGGCAGGGGGTGGAATGAGATGGGTTTAAGATCCTTTCCATCCCAAAACATTCCATGATTCCAATTCTGAGTTTGCTGGATGGCAGCTGCCAGCCTGGGCCATGCCCTGCACACAGTGTGAGCTGTGTAAGCCCTGCAATGGGCTTCCCTCTCTGCTTCTTGTGGTAACAATAACTTACTGTGTTTACAAGCTAAAGGAGTTGTGTGCTGCTGGGTGCAACCCTGTAATGTCCCCTGCGACTCTAAGGACAAAGATGGGAATTTTTTCTTGTGTACTCACTGGAGAGCTATGTGAGAGTAGTTACTTTAATCATCTTAAAAAGACACAATAAACTACAGCTTGTTCTTGTGCTTCAAAAGCTCCTCAGAGCTGGAAAGGCTGGTTTTCAAATACCTTGGAGTACAAGCTGTTGGGGCTTTGAGTGCCCTGTGATTGAGTTTGGGCCCTTGCCTTTGTGTGATGTCCTGTTCTGTGTGAACTGGGGAAGGGAACGCATCCATGAGAGCACATGCTCCCCTTTTGGAACAGCCCTTTTTGTGTGACTTCACCTGTAGGGGTGGTCACAGCTGAGGACCTGCCAGTGAAACAAGCCTGTGCCAGGGCCTGGTGGGGGGGTAACAGTGATCCCCTCCTGTGCCAGCCAAGGCAGTGCTGCCTCATGGATGAGTGTTCAGAGCTGAGGATAGGCAAGGAGTTTGCCTCAGCTGCAAAGGTCATGGCTCTGATTTGTTGTTTCTGCTTCTCCTGACTGTCTCTTGCCTGCCACAGCAGCAAATGCCTTTAATTATGCATGAGATGATTAGCTTGATCAGGTCTGGGGTTGTTAATCTGTGCAGAGCTGAAAGCTGTTTTCATTACATAATGATGAGCATTTAATTTATTGTTCTGATCACCTCCCTCTCCCCATCTCACCTCTCACTGAGCAGTTCTGTGATCCTGCCCTGAACCCACCTGACCCCTGCAGTGTCTGGGTGGGCACTGAGCTAAAATGTGCATCTGCCTGCCTTGCTTTCTCCTTTTTTTTTCCTCTGCTGCTGGGAAGTCCTTATTTGAGGACCTGTTTGTGTCCTGATGAGCAGATGTGCTCTCCCACTTCAGATCCCAGTGCAGAACTCTTTGCTGTGCCTGAGCAGGGCTTGTCCCTTTTCATTGCACACCTGGGATAAGATGATAAGATCTGTAATGTGTTTTTAGCAGGATTGATGGAGTGAGGCGTGGCTGTAAAAATACAGCCAGGTTGGACGGAGCCTGGAGCAGCCTAGTGTAGTGGAAGTGCCTTGCCCATGTATGAAGTGAGATGAGCTTTAAGGTCATTTCTAGCCCAAACCATTCTGTGATTCTGTGAATCTGGCACTGAGTTTTGCAGAGAACAGGGGAGCACAAGGCCAGGGGAGCTGCTGAGAACAGCCAGTGTGTTGTGTTCCCAGTGATATCTGGCTCCCTGAGCAGGCTGTGGTGTCTCCTGAAATCCTCTGTGCCCATCAGCCTGTGCTGGGCTGTGCTCAAAGAGCCTGAATGTGATACGTGCGTGCAGGCACAATGGGAGCAGATAAGATGTCATTATGAAGGCTGGATATTCCTGAAAGCAGATGATTAGTGGGATACTGAGCAGTTGGGATGCTCTGAACTGTAATCTTAGTCTCTAATTATAAATTGTCCATCAGTTTGGTTGCTCAGACCAAACCTATAATGAAAATAGTTCTCACTTGAGCTTTGCTACCCCTTAATCTCCCAGGGAGATGACATGATGGGGAAGGCCTTTAGGGCATAGAACTCAAATCTGCAGTAAATGGGGGATGAAGCATCACCTTGTTTTCTTTTTCTGGCCAGTATTCGTTGTGCAACGAGCCTCTGATCGAGCTGTCCAACCCCGGCGCCAGCGGCTCCCTCTTCTACGTCACCAGCGACGACGAATTCATCATCAAAA